>NC_060955.1:10822040-11057263 GCF_910589235.1 Vespa crabro
AATGTTAAAACTTTGATTCCAATATAAAATAGATGTTTGATCTTATGAAATGCAATGTTCTGCATCGATTGGTAACATTTTTCAAACTGTGGCGCAAGTATTACAAATGATTTCACGAATTTAACTTCGCGTATAGCGAAATTCGCGTATGTCGATTAAGTTTTTCGATAAAAATCATATGAAAACGCCTATTTAAACGTAGCAAACACGTTATATTCTTGTTATATTCTTTATTCTGCATCGATAGAATATAAAATCAATGAAATTGAACGAGATTTCAACTTTTCGTTTTTCGACGATACGCGTATATGAGCGAAAAATCGTATATACGATGCGAAACAATGTTAAAACTTTGATTCCAATATAAAATAGATGTTTGATCTTATGAAATGCAATGTTCTGAAACGATTGGTAACATTTTTCAAACTGTGGCGCAAGTATTACTAAAGATTTCACGAAATTAACTTCGCGTATAGCGAAATTCGCGTATGTCGATTAAGTTTTTCGATAAAAATCATATGAAAACGCCTATTTAAACATAGCAAACACGTTATATTCTTGTTATATTCTTTATTCTGCATCGATAGAATATAAAATCAATGAAATTGATCGAGATTTCAACTTTTCGTTTTTCGACGAAACGCGTATATGAGCGAAAAATCGTATATACGATGCGAAACAATGTTAAAACTTTGATTCCAATATAAAATAGATGTTTGATCTTATGAAATGCAATGTTCTGAATCGATTGGTAACATTTTTCAAACTGTGGCGCAAGTATTACTAAAGATTTCACGAAATTAACTTCGCGTATAGCGAAATACGCGTATGCCGATTACGTTTTTCGATAAAAATCATATGAAAACGCCTATTTAAACATAGCAAACACGTTATATTCTTGTTATATTCTTTATTCTGCATCGATAGAATATAAAATCAATGAAATTGAACGAGATATCTACTTTTCGTTTTTCGACGATACGCGTATATGAGCGAAAAATCTCATATACGAACGAAACAATGTTAAAACTTCGATTCCAATTTAAAATAGATGTTTGATCTTATGAAATGCAATGTTCTGAATCGATTGGTATCATTTTTCAAACTGTGGCGCAAGTATTACTAAAGATTTCACGAAATTAACTTCGCGTATAGCGAAATTCGCGTATGTCGATTAAGTTTTTCGATAAAAATCATATGAAAACGCCTATTTAAACATAGTAAAAACGTTATATTCTTGTTATATTCTTTATTCTGCATCGATAGAATATAAAATCAATGAAATTGAACGAGATTTCAACTTTTCGTTTTTCGACGATACGCGTATATGAGCGAAAAATCGTATATATGATGCGAAACAATGTTAAAACTTAGATTCCAATATAAAATAGATGTTTGATCTTATGAAATGCAATGTTCTGCATCGATTGGTAACATTTCTCAAACTGTGGCGCAAGTATTACAAAAGATTTCACGAATTTAACTTCGCGTATAGCGAAATTCGCGTATGTCGATTAAGTTTTTCGATAAAAATCATATGAAAACGCCTATTTAAACATAGCAAACACGTTATATTCTTGTTATATTCTTTATTCTGCATCGATAGAATATAAAATCAATGAAAATGAACGAGATTTCAACTTTTCGTTTTTCGACGATACGCGTATATGAGCGAAAAATCGTATATACGATGCGAAACAATGTTAAAACTTTGATTCCAATATAAAATAGATGTTTGATCTTATGAAATGCAATGTTCTGAATCGATTGGTAACATTTTTCAAACTGTGGCGCAAGTATTACTAAAGATTTCACGAAATTAACTTCGCGTATAGCGAAATTCGCGTATGTCGATTAAGTTTTTCGATAAAAATCATATGAAAACGCCTATTTAAACATAGCAAACACGTTATATTCTTGTTATATTCTTTATTCTGCATCGATAGAATATAAAATCAATGAAATTGAACGAGATTTCAACTTTTCGTTTTTCGACGATACGCGTATATGAGCGAAAAATCGTATATACGATGCGAAACAATGTTAAAACTTAGATTCCAATATAAAATAGATGTTTGATCTTATGAAATGCAATGTTCTGCATCGATTGGTAACATTTCTCAAACTGTGGCTCAAGTATTACTAAAGATTTCACAAAATAAACTTCGCGTATGTCGATTAAGTTTTTCGATAAAAATCATATGAAAACGCCTATTTAAACATAGCAAACACGTTATATTCTTGTTATATTCTTTATTCTGCATCGATAGAATATAAAATCAATGAAATTGAACGAGATTTCAACTTTTCGTTTTTCGACGATACGCGTATATGAGCGAAAAATCGTATATACGATGCGAAAAAATGTTAAAACTTTGATTCCAATATAAAATAGATGTTTGATCTTATGAAATGCAATGTTCTGAATCGATTGGTAACATTTTTCAAACTGTGGCGCAAGTATTACTAAAGATTTCACGAAATTAACTTCGCGTATAGCGAAATTCGCGTATGTCGATTAAGTTTTTCGATAAAAATCATATGAAAACGCCTATTTAAACATAGCAAACACGTTATATTCTTGTTATATTCTTTATTCTGCATCGATAGAATATAAAATCAATGAAATTGAACGAGATATCTACTTTTCGTTTTTCGACGATACGCGTATATGAGCGAAAAATCTCATATACGAACGAAACAATGTTAAAACTTCGATTCCAATTTAAAATAGATGTTTGATCTTATGAAATGCAATGTTCTGCATCGATTGGTAACATTTTTCAAACTGTGGCGCAAATATTACAAAAGATTTCACGAATTTAACTTCGCGTATAGCGAAATTCGCGTATGCCGATTAAGTTTTTCGATAAAAATCATATGAAAACACCTATTTAAACATAGCAAACACGTTATATTCTTGTTATATTCTTTATTCTGCATCGATAGAATATAAAATCAATGAAATTGAACGAGATTTTAACTTTTCGTTTTTCGACGATACGCGTATATGAGCGAAAAATCGTATATACGATGCGAAACAATGTTAAAACTTTGATTCCAATATAAAATAGATGTTTGATCTTATGAAATGCAATGTTCTGCATCGATTGGTAACATTTTTCAAACTGTGGCGCAAGTATTACAAAAGATTTCACGAATTTAACTTCGCGTATAGCGAAATTCGCGTATGTCGATTAAGTTTTTCGATAAACATCATATGAAAACGCCTATTTAAACATAGCAAACACGTTATATTCTTGTTATATTCTTTATTCTGCATCGATAGAATATAAAATCAATGAAATTGAACGAGATTTCAACTTTTCGTTTTTCGACGATACGCGTATATGAGCGAAAAATCGTATATACGATGCGAAACAATGTTAAAACTTTGATTCCAATATAAAATAGATGTTTGATCTTATGAAATGCAATGTTCTGAATCGATTGGTAACATTTTTCAAACTGTGGCGCAAGTATTACTAAAGATTTCACGAAATTAACTTCGCGTATAGCGAAATTCGCGTATGTCGATTAAGTTTTTCGATAAAAATCATATGAAAACGCCTATTTAAACATAGCAAACACGTTATATTCTTGTTATATTCTTTATTCTGCATCGATAGAATATAAAATCAATGAAATTGAACGAGATTTCAACTTTTCGTTTTTCGACGATACGCGTATATGAGCGAAAAATCGTATATACGATACGAAACAATGTTAAAACTTTGATTCCAATATAAAATAGATGTTTGATCTTATGAAATGCAATGTTCTGCATCGATTGGTAACATTTTTCAAACTGTGGCGCAAGTATTACAAAAGATTTCACGAAATTAACTTCGCGTATAGCGAAATTCGCGTATGTTGATTACGTTTTTCGATAAAAATCATATGAAAACGCCTATTTATACATAGTAAAAACGTTATATTCTTGTTATATTCTTTATTCTGCATCGATAGAATATAAAATCAATGAAATTGAACGAGATTTCAACTTTTCGTTTTTCGACGATACGCGTATATGAGCGAAAAATCGTATATACGATGCGAAACAATGTTAAAACTTAGATTCCAATATAAAATAGATGTTTGATCTTATGAAATGCAATGTTCTGCATCGATTGGTAACATTTTTCAAACTGTGGCGCAACTATTACTAAAGATTTCACGAAATTAGCTTCGCGTATAGCGAAATTCGCGTATGTCGGTTAAGTTTTTCGATAAAAATCATATGAAAACGCCTACTTAAACATAGCAAACACGTTATATTCTTGTTATATTCTTTATTCTGCATCGATAGAATATAAAAACAATGAAATTGAACGAGATTTCAACTTTTCGTTTTTCGACGATACGCGTATATGAGCGAAAAATCGTATATACGATGCGAAACAATGTTAAAACTTTGATTCCAATATAAAATAGATGTTTGATCTTATGAAATGCAATGTTCTGCATCGATTGGTATCATTTTTCAAACTGTGGCTCAAGTATTACTAAAGATTTCACGAAATTAACTTCGCGTATAGCAAAATTCGCGTATGCCGATTACGTTTTTCGATAAAAATCATATGAAAACGCCTATTTAAACATAGTAAAAACGTTATTTTCTTGTTATATTCTTTATTCTTCATCGATAGAATATAAAATCGATGAAATTGAACGAGATATCAACTTTTCGTTTTTCGACGATACGCGTATATGAGCGAAAAATCGTATATACGAACGAAACAATGTTAAAACTTCGTTTCCAATATAAAATAGATTTTGATCTTATGAAATGGATTGTTCTGAATGGACTGGTAACATTTCTCAAACTGAGGCACAAGTATTACTAAAGATATCACGATTTAATCTTCGCATATAGCGAAACTCGCGTATGTCGATTACGATTTTCAAAAATTTTCATATAAAAAAGCGTATTTAGATACAGTAAAAACATTATATTCTTGTTTTATTCTTTATTCTGCAACGATAGAATATACAATCAATGAAATTGAACGAGATTTCAACTTTTCGTTTTTCGACGATACGCGTATATGAGCGAAAAATCGTATATACGATGAGAAACAATGTTAAAACTTTGATTCCAATATAAAATAGATGTTTGATCTTATGAAATGCAATGTTCTGCATCGATTGGTAACATTTCTCAAACTGTGGCGCAAGTATTACTAAAGATTTCACGAATTTAACTTCGCGTATAGCGAAATTCGCGAATGTCGATTACGTTTTTCGATAAAAATCATAAGAAAACGACTATTTAAACATAGTAAAAACGTTATATTCTTCTTATATTCTTTATTCTGCATCGGTAGAATATAATATCAATGAAATTGAACGAGATTTCAACTTTTCGTTTTTCGACGATACGCGTATATGAGCGAAAAATCGTATATACGATGCGAAACAATGTTAAAACTTTGATTCCAATATAAAATAGATGTTTGATCTTATGAAATGCAATGTTCTGCATCGATTGGTAACATTTTTCAAACTGTGGCGCAAGTATTACTAAAGATTTCACGAAATTAACTTCGCGTAAAGCGAAATTCGCGTATGTCGATTAAGTTTTTCGATAAAAATCATATGAAAACGCCTATTTAAACATAGCAAACACGTTATATTCTTGTTATATTCTTTATTCTGCATCGATAGAATATAAAATCAATGAAATTGATCGAGATTTCAACTTTTCGTTTTTCGACGAAACGCGTATATGAGCGAAAAATCGTATATACGATGCGAAACAATGTTAAAACTTTGATTCCAATATAAAATAGATGTTTGATCTTATGAAATGCAATGTTCTGCATCGATTGGTATCATTTTTCAAACTGTGGCTCAAGTATTACTAAAGATTTCACGAAATTAACTTCGCGTATAGCGAAATTCGCGTATGTCGGTTAAGTTTTTCGATAAAAATCATATGAAAACGCCTATTTAAACATAGCAAACACGTTATATTCTTGTTATATTCTTTATTCTGCATCGATAGAATATAAAATCAATGAAATTGAACGAGATTTCAACTTTTCGTTTTTCGACGATACGCGTATATGAGCGAAAAATCGTATATACGATGCGAAACAATGTTAAAACTTTGATTCCAATATAAAATAGATGTTTGATCTTATGAAATGCAATGTTCTGCATCGATTGGTAACATTTTTCAAACTGTGGCGCAAGTATTACAAAAGATTTCACGAATTTAACTTCGCGTATAGCGAAATTCGCGTATGTCGATTAAGTTTTTCGATAAAAATCATATGAAAACGCCTATTTAAACATAGCATACACGTTATATTCTTGTTATATTCTTTATTCTGCATCGATAGAATATAAAATCAATGAAATTGAACGAGATTTCAACTTTTCGTTTTTCGACGATACGCGTATATGAGCGAAAAATCATATATACGATGCGAAACAATGTTAAAACTTTGATTCCAATATAAAATAGATGTTTGATCTTATGAAATGCAATGTTCTGCATCGATTGGTATCATTTTTCAAACTGTGGCTCAAGTATTACTAAAGATTTCACGAAATTAACTACGCGTATAGCGAAATTCGCGTATGTCGGTTAAGTTTTTCGATAAAAATCATATGAAAACGCCTATTTAAACATAGCAAACACGTTATATTCTTGTTATATTCTTTATTCTGCATCGATAGAATATAAAATCAATGAAATTGAACGAGATTTCAACTTTTCGTTTTTCGACGATACGCGTATATGAGCGAAAAATCGTATATACGATGCGAAACAATGTTAAAACTTTGATTCCAATATAAAATAGATGTTTGATCTTATGAAATGCAATGTTCTGCATCGATTGGTAACATTTTTCAAACTGTGGCGCAAGTATTACTAAAGATTTCACGAAATTAACTTCGCGTATAGCGAAATTCGCGTATGTCGATTAAGTTTTTCGATAAAAATCATATGAAAACGCCTATTTAAACATAGCAAACACGTTATATTCTTGTTATATTCTTTATTCTGCATCGATAGAATATAAAATCAATGAAATTGAACGAGATATCTACTTTTCGTTTTTCGACGATACGCGTATATGAGCGAAAAATCTCATATACGAACGAAACAATGTTAAAACTTCGATTCCAATATAAAATAGATGTTTGATCTTATGAAATGCAATGTTCTGCATCGATTGGTAACATTTTTCAAACTGTGGCGCAATTATTACTAAAGATTTCACGAAAAAAAACTTCGCGTATAGCGAAATTCGCGTATGTCGGTTAAGTTTTTCGATAAAAATCATATGAAAACGCCTATTTAAACATAGCAAACACGTTATATTCTTGTTATATTCTTTATTCTGCATCGATAGAATATAAAATCAATGAAATTGAACGAGATTTCAACTTTTCGTTTTTCGACGATACGCGTATATGAGCGAAAAATCGTATATACGATGCGAAACAATGTTAAAACTTTGATTCCAATATAAAATAGATGTTTGATCTTATGAAATGCAATGTTCTGCATCGATTGGTAACATTTTTCAAACTGTGGCGCAAGTATTACAAAAGATTTCACGAAATTAACTTCGCGTTTAGCGAAATTCGCGTATGCCGATTACGTTTTTCGATAAAAATCATATGAAAACGCCTATTTAAACATAGTAAAAACGTTATAATCTTGTTATATTCTTTATTCTGCATCGATAGAATATAAAATCAATGAAATTGAACGAGATTTCAACTTTTCGCTTTTCGACGATACGCGTATATGAGCGAAAAATCGTATATACGATGCGAAACAATGTTAAAACTTAGATTCCAATATAAAATAGATGTTTGATCTTATGAAATGCAATGTTCTGCATCGATTGGTAACATTTCTCAAACTGTGGCTCAAGTATTACTAAAGATTTCACGAAATTAACTTCGCGTATAGCGAAATTCGCGTATTTCGGTTAAGTTTTTCGATAAAAATCATATGAAAACGCCTATTTAAACATAGCAAACACGTTATATTCTTGTTATATTCTTTATTCTGCATCGATAGAATATAAAATCAATGAAATTGAACGAGATTTCAACTTTTCGTTTTTCGACGATACGCGTATATGAGCGAAAAATCGTATATACGATGCGAAACAATGTTAAAACTTTGATTCCAATATAAAATAGATGTTTGATCTTATGAAATGCAATGTTCTGCATCGATTGGTATCATTTTTCAAACTGTGGCTCAAGTATTACTAAAGATTTCACGAAATTAACTTCGCGTATAGCGAAATTCGCGTATGTCGATTAAGTTTTTCGATAAAAATCATATGAAAACGCCTATTTAAACATAGCAAACACGTTATATTCTTGTTATATTCTTTATTCTGCATCGATAGAATATAAAATCAATGAAATTGAACGAGATATCTACTTTTCGTTTTTCGACGATACGCGTATATGAGCGAAAAATCTCATATACGAACGAAACAATGTTAAAACTTCGATTCCAATATAAAATAGATGTTTGATCTTATGAAATGCAATGTTCTGCATCGATTGGTAACATTTTTCAAACTGTGGCGCAACTATTACTAAAGATTTCACGAAAAAAACTTCGCGTATAGCGAAATTCGCGTATGTCGGTTAAGTTTTTCGATAAAAATCATATGAAAACGCCTATTTAAACATAGCAAACACGTTATATTCTTGTTATATTCTTTATTCTGCATCGATAGAATATAAAATCAATGAAATTGAACGAGATTTCAACTTTTCGTTTTTCGACGATACGCGTATATGAGCGAAAAATCGTATATACGACGCGAAACAATGTTAAAACTTTGATTCCAATATAAAATAGATGTTTGATCTTATGAAATGCAATGTTCTGCTTCGATTGGTATCATTTTTCAAACTGTGGCTCAAGTATTACTAAAGATTTCACGAAATTAACTTCGCGTATAGCGAAATTCGCGTATGTCGATTAAGTTTTTCGATAAAATTCATATGAAAACGCCTATTTAAACATAGCAAACACGTTATATTCTTGTTATATTCTTTATTCGGCATCGATAGAATATAAAATCAATGAAATTGAACGAGATTTCAACTTTTCGTTTTTCGACGATACGCGTATATGAGCGAAAAATCGTATATACGATGCGAAACAATGTTAAAACTTTGATTCCAATATAAAATAGATGTTTGATCTTATGAAATGCAATGTTCTGCATCGATTGGTAACATTTTTCAAACTGTGGCGCAAGTATTACAAAAGATTTCACGAAATTAACTTCGCGTATAGCGAAATTCGCGTATGTCGATTAAGTTTTTCGATAAAAATCATATGAAAACGCCTATTTAAACATAGCAAACACGTTATATTCTTGTTATATTCTTTATTCTGCATCGATAGAATATAAAATCAATGAAATTGAACGAGATTTCAACTTTTCGTTTTTCGACGATACGCGTATATGAGCGAAAAATCGTATATACGATGCGAAACAATGTTAAAACTTTGATTCCAATATAAAATAGATGTTTGATCTTATGAAATGCAATGTTCTGCATCGATTGGTAACAATTTTCAAACTGTGGCGCAAGTATTACAAAAGATTTCACGAAATTAACTTCGCGTATAGCGAAATTCGCGTATGTCGATTAAGTTTTTCGATAAAAATCATATGAAAACGCCTATTTAAACATAGCAAACACGTTATATTCTTGTTATATTCTTTATTCTGCATCGATAGAATATAAAATCAATGAAATTGAACGAGATTTCAACTTTTCGTTTTTCGACGAAACGCGTATATGAGCGAAAAATCGTATATACGATGCGAAACAATGTTAAAACTTTGATTCCAATATAAAATAGATGTTTGATCTTATGAAATGCAATGTTCTGAATCGATTGGTAACATTTTTCAAACTGTGGCGCAAGTATTACAGAAGATTTCACGAAATTAACTTCGCGTATAGCGAAATTCGCGTATGCCGATTACGTCTTTCGATAAAAATCATATGAAAACGCCTATTTAAACATAGTAAAAACGTTATATTCGTGTTATATTCTTTATTCTGCATCGATAGAATATAAAATCAATGAAATTGAACGAGATTTCAACTTTTCGTTTTTCGACGATACGCGTATATGAGCGAAAAATCGTATATACGATGCGAAACAATGTTAAAACTTAGATTCCAATATAAAATAGATGTTTGATCTTATGAAATGCAATGTTCTGCATCGATTGGTAACATTTCTCAAACTGTGGCTCAAGTATTACTAAAGATTTCACGAAATTAACTTCGCGTATAGCGAAATTCGCGTATGTCGATTAAGTTTTTCGATAAAAATCATATGAAAACGCCTATTTAAACATAGCAAACACGTTATATTCTTGTTATATTCTTTATTCTGCATCGATAGAATATAAAATCAATGAAATTGAACGAGATTTCAACTTTTCGTTTTTCGACGATACGCGTATATGAGCGAAAAATCGTATATACGATGCGAAACAATGTTAAAACTTTGATTCCAATATAAAATAGATGTTTGATCTTATGAAATGCAATGTTCTGAATCGATTGGTAACATTATTCAAACTGTGGCGCAAGTATTACTAAAGATTTCACGAAATTAACTTCGCGTATAGCGAAATTCGCGTATGCCGATTACGTTTTTCGATAAAAATCATATGAAAACGCCTATTTAAACATAGTAAAAACGTTATTTTCTTGTTATATTCTTTATTCTTCATCGATAGAATATAAAATCAATGAAATTGAACGAGATATCTACTTTTCGTTTTTCGACGATACGCGTATATGAGCGAAAAATCTCATATACGAACGAAACAATGTTAAAACTTCGATTCCAATATAAAATAGATGTTTGATCTTATGAAATGCAATGTTCTGCATCGATTGGTAACATTTTTCAAACTGTGGCGCAACTATTACTAAAGATTCCACGAAAAAAACTTCGCGTATAGCGAAATTCGCGTATGTCGGTTAAGTTTTTCGATAAAAATCATATGAAAACGCCTATTTAAACATAGCAAACACGTTATATTCTTGTTATATTCTTTATTCTGCATCGATAGAATATAAAATCAATGAAATTGAACGAGATTTCAACTTTTCGTTTTTCGACGATACGCGTATATGAGCGAAAAATCGTATATACGACGCGAAACAATGTTAAAACTTTGATTCCAATATAAAATAGATGTTTGATCTTATGAAATGCAATGTTCTGCTTCGATTGGTATCATTTTTCAAACTGTGGCTCAAGTATTACTAAAGATTTCACGAAATTAACTTCGCGTATAGCGAAATTCGCGTATGTCGATTAAGTTTTTCGATAAAATTCATATGAAAACGCCTATTTAAACATAGCAAACACGTTATATTCTTGTTATATTCTTTATTCTGCATCGATAGAATATAAAATCAATGAAATTGAACGAGATTTCAACTTTTCGTTTTTCGACGATACGCGTATATGAGCGAAAAATCGTATATACGATGCGAAACAATGTTAAAACTTTGATTCCAATATAAAATAGATGTTTGATCTTATGAAATGCAATGTTCTGCATCGATTGGTAACATTTTTCAAACTGTGGCGCAAGTATTACAAAAGATTTCACGAAATTAACTTCGCGTATAGCGAAATTCGCGTATGTCGATTAAGTTTTTCGATAAAAATCATATGAAAACGCCTATTTAAACATAGCAAACAAGTTATATTCTTGTTATATTCTTTATTCTGCATCGATAGAATATAAAATCAATGAAATTGAACGAGATTTCAACTTTTCGTTTTTCGACGATACGCGTATATGAGCGAAAAATCGTATATACGATGCGAAACAATGTTAAAACTTTGATTCCAATATAAAATAGATGTTTGATCTTATGAAATGCAATGTTCTGCATCGATTGGTAACATTTTTCAAACTGTGGCGCAAGTATTACAAAAGATTTCACGAAATTAACTTCGCGTATAGCGAAATTCGCGTATGTCGATTAAGTTTTTCGATAAAAATCATATGAAAACGCCTATTTAAACATAGCAAACACGTTATATTCTTGTTATATTCTTTATTCTGCATCGATAGAATATAAAATCAATGAAATTGAACGAGATTTCAACTTTTCGTTTTTCGACGAAACGCGTATATGAGCGAAAAATCGTATATACGATGCGAAACAATGTTAAAACTTTGATTCCAATATAAAAATAGATGTTTGATCTTATGAAATGCAATGTTCTGAATCGATTGGTAACATTTTTCAAACTGTGGCGCAAGTATTACAGAAGATTTCACGAAATTAACTTCGCGTATAGCGAAATTCGCGTATGTCGGTTAAGTTTTTCGATAAAAATCATATGAAAACGCTATTTAACATAGCAAACACGTTATATTCTTGTTATATTCGTTATTCTGCATCGATAGAATATAAAATCAATGAAATTGAACGAGATTTCAACTTTTCGTTTTTCGACGATACGCGTGTATGAGCGAAAAATCGTATATACGATGCGAAACAATGTTAAAACTTTGATTCCAATATAAAATAGATGTTTGATCTTATGAAATGCAATGTTCTGCATCGATTGGTATCATTTTTCAAACTGTGGCTCAAGTGATTACTAAAGATTTCACGAAATTAACTTCGCGTATAGCGAAATTCGCGTATGTCGATTAAGTTTTTCGATAAAAATCATATGAAAACGCCTATTTAAACAAAGCAAACACGTTATATTCTTGTTATATTCTTTATTCTGCATCGATAGAATATAAAATCAATGAAATTGAACGAGATTTCAACTTTTCGTTTTTCGACGATACGCGTATATGAGCGAAAAATCGTATATACGATGCGAAACAATGTTAAAACTTTGATTCCAATATAAAATAGATGTTTGATCTTATGAAATGCAATGTTCTGCATCGATTGGTAACATTTTTCAAATTGTGGCGCAAGTATTACAAAAGATTTCACGAATTTAACTTCGCGTATAGCGAAATTCGCGTATGTCGATTAAGTTTTTCGATAAAAATCATATGAAAACGCCTATTTAAACATAGCAAACACGTTATATTCTTGTTATATTCTTTATTCTGCATCGATAGAATATAAAATCAATGAAATTGAACGAGATTTCAACTTTCCGTTTTTCGACGATACGCGTATATGAGCGAAAAATCGTATATACGATGCGAAACAATGTTAAAACTTTGATTCCAATATAAAATAGATGTTTGATCTTATGAAATGCAATGTTCTGAATCGATTGGTAACATTTTTCAAACTGTGGCGCAAGTATTACTAAAGATTTCACGAAATTAACTTCGCGTATAGCGAAATTCGCGTATGTCGATTAAGTTTTTCGATAAAAATCATATGAAAACGCCTATTTAAACATAGCAAACACGTTATATTCTTGTTATATTCTTTATTCTGCATCGATAGAATATAAAATCAATGAAATTGAACGAGATATCTACTTTTCGTTTTTCGACGATACGCGTATATGAGCGAAAAATCTCAAATACGAACGAAACAATGTTAAAACTTCGATTCCAATATAAAATAGATGTTTGATCTTATGAAATGCAATGTTCTGCATCGATTGGTAACATTTTTCAAACTGTGGCGCAACTATTACTAAAGATTTCACGAAAAAAAACTTCGCGTATAGCGAAATTCGCGTATGTCGGTTAAGTTTTTCGATAAAAAATCATATGAAAACGCCTATTTAAACATAGCAAACACGTTATATTCTTGTTATATTCTTTATTCTGCATCGATAGAATATAAAATCAATGAAATTGAACGAGATTTCAACTTTTCGTTTTTCGACGATACGCGTATATGAGCGAAAAATCGTATATACGACGCGAAACAATGTTAAAACTTTGATTCCAATATAAAATAGATGTTTGATCTTATGAAATGCAATGTTCTGCTTCGATTGGTATCATTTTTCAAACTGTGGCTCAAGTATTACTAAAGATATCACGAAATTAACTTCGCGTATAGCGAAATTCGCGTATGTCGATTAAGTTTTTCGATAAAATTCATATGAAAACGCCTATTTAAACATTGCAAACACGTTATATTCTTGTTATATTCTTTATTCTGCATCGATAGAATATAAAATCAATGAAATTGAACGAGATTTCAACTTTTCGTTTTTCGACGATACGCGTATATGAGCGAAAAATCGTATATACGATGCGAAACAATGTTAAAACTTTGATTCCAATATAAAATAGATGTTTGATCTTATGAAATGCAATGTTCTGCATCGATTGGTAACATTTTTCAAACTGTGGCGCAAGTATTACAAAAGATTTCACGAAATTAACTTCGCGTATAGCGAAATTCGCGTATGTCGATTAAGTTTTTCGATAAAAATCATATGAAAACGCCTATTTAAACATAGCAAACACGTTATATTCTTGTTATATTCTTTATTCTGCATCGATAGAATATAAAATCAATGAAATTGAACGAGATTTCAACTTTTCGTTTTTCGACGATACGCGTATATGAGCGAAAAATCGTATATACGATGCGAAACAATGTTAAAACTTTGATTCCAATATAAAATAGATGTTTGATCTTATGAAATGCAATGTTCTGCATCGATTGGTAACATTTTTCAAACTGTGGCGCAAGTATTACAAAAGATTTCACGAAATTAACTTCGCGTATAGCGAAATTCGCGTATGCCGATTACGTTTTTCGATAAAAATCATATGAAAACGCCTATTTAAACATAGTAAAAACGTTATATTCTTGTTATATTCTTTATTCTGCATCGATAGAATATAAAATCAATGAAATTGAACGAGATTTTAACTTTTCGTTTTTCGACGATACGCGTATATGAGCGAAAAATCGTATATACGATGCGAAACAATGTTAAAACTTAGATTCCAATATAAAATAGATGTTTGATCTTATGAAATGCAATGTTCTGCATCGATTGGTAACATTTCTCAAACTGTGGCTCAAGTATTACTAAAGATTTCACGAAATTAACTTCGCGTATAGCGAAATTCGCGTATGTCGATTAAGTTTTTCGATAAAAATCATATGAAAACGCCTATTTAAACATAGCAAACACGTTATATTCTTGTTATATTCTTTATTCTGCATCGATAGAATATAAAATCAATGAAATTGAATGAGATTTCAACTTTTCGTTTTTCGACGATACGCGTATATGAGCGAAAAATCGTATATACGATGCGAAACAATGTTAAAACTTTGATTCCAATATAAAATAGATGTTTGATCTTATGAAATGCAATGTTCTGCATCGATTGGTAACATTTTTCAAACTGTGGCGCAAGTATTACAAAAGATTTCACGAAATTAACTTCGCGTATAGCGAAATTCGCGTATGTCGATTAAGTTTTTCGATAAAAATCATATGAAAACGCCTATTTAAACATAGCAAACACGTTATATTCTTGTTATATTCTTTATTCTGCATCGATAGAATATAAAATCAATGAAATTGAACGAGATTTCAACTTTTCGTTTTTCGACGAAACGCGTATATGAGCGAAAAATCGTATATACGATGCGAAACAATGTTAAAACTTTGATTCCAATATAAAATAGATGTTTGATCTTATGAAATGCAATGTTCTGAATCGATTGGTAACATTTTTCAAACTGTGGCGCAAGTATTACAGAAGATTTCACGAAATTAACTTCGCGTATAGCGAAATTCGCGTATGCCGATTACGTTTTTCGATAAAAATCATATGAAAACGCCTATTTAAACATAGTAAAAACGTTATATTCGTGTTATATTCTTTATTCTGCATCGATAGAATATAAAATCAATGAAATTGAACGAGATTTCAACTTTTCGTTTTTCGACGATACGCGTATATGAGCGAAAAATCGTATATACGATGCGAAACAATGTTAAAACTTAGATTCCAATATAAAATAGATGTTTGATCTTATGAAATGCAATGTTCTGCATCGATTGGTAACATTTCTCAAACTGTGGCTCAAGTATTACTAAAGATTTCACGAAATTAACTTCGCGTATAGCGAAATTCGCGTATGTCGATTAAGTTTTTCGATAAAAATCATATGAAACGCCTATTTAAACATAGTAAAAACATTATATTCTTGTTTTATTCTTTATTCTGCAACGATAGAATATACAATCAATGAAATTGATCGAGATTTCAACTTTTCGTTTTTCGACGAAACGCGTATATGAGCGAAAAATCGTATATACGATGCGAAACAATGTTAAAACTTTGATTTCAATATAAAATAGATGTTTGATCTTATGAAATGCAATGTTCTGCATCGATTGGTATCATTTTTCAAACTGTGGCTCAAGTATTACTAAAGATTTCACGAAATTAACTTCGCGTATAGCGAAATTCGCGTATGTCGGTTAAGTTTTTCGATAAAAATCATATGAAAACGCCTATTTAAACATAGCAAACACGTTATATTCTTGTTATATTCTTTATTCTGCATCGATAGAATATAAAATCAATGAAATTGAACGAGATTTCAACTTTTCGTTTTTCGACGATACGCGTATATGAGCGAAAAATCGTATATACGATGCGAAACAATGTTAAAACTTTGATTCCAATATAAAATAGATGTTTGATCTTATGAAATGCAATGTTCTGCATCGATTGGTATCATTTTTCAAACTGTGGCTCAAGTATTACTAAAGATTTCACGAAATTAACTTCGCGTATAGCGAAATTCGCGTATGTCGATTAAGTTTTTCGATAAAAATCATATGAAAACGCCTATTTAAACATAGCAAACACGTTATATTCTTGTTATATTCTTTATTCTGCATCGATAGAATATAAAATCAATGAAATTGAACGAGATTTCAACTTTTCGTTTTTCGACGATACGCGTATATGAGCGAAAAATCGTATATACGATGCGAAACAATGTTAAAACTTTGATTCCAATATAAAATAGATGTTTGATCTTATGAAATGCAATGTTCTGCATCGATTGGTAACATTTTTCAAACTGTGGCGCAAGTATTACAAAAGATTTCACGAATTTAACTTCGCGTATAGCGAAATTCGCGTATGTCGATTAAGTTTTTCGATAAAAATCATATGAAAACGCCTATTTAAACATAGCAAACACGTTATATTCTTGTTATATTCTTTATTCTGCATCGATAGAATATAAAATCAATGAAATTGAACGAGATTTCAACTTTCCGTTTTTCGACGATACGCGTATATGAGCGAAAAATCGTATATACGATGCGAAACAATGTTAAAACTTTGATTCCAATATAAAATAGATGTTTGATCTTATGAAATGCAATGTTCTGAATCGATTGGTAACATTTTTCAAACTGTGGCGCAAGTATTACTAAAGATTTCACGAAATTAACTTCGCGTATAGCGAAATTCGCGTATGTCGATTAAGTTTTTCGATAAAAATCATATGAAAACGCCTATTTAAACATAGCAAACACGTTATATTCTTGTTATATTCTTTATTCTGCATCGATAGAATATAAAATCAATGAAATTGAACGAGATATCTACTTTTCGTTTTTCGACGATACGCGTATATGAGCGAAAAATCTCATATACGAACGAAACAATGTTAAAACTTCGATTCCAATATAAAATAGATGTTTGATCTTATGAAATGCAATGTTCTGCATCGATTGGTAACATTTTTCAAACTGTGGCGCAACTATTACTAAAGATTTCACGAAAAAAACTTCGCGTATAGCGAAATTCGCGTATGTCGGTTAAGTTTTTCGATAAAAATCATATGAAAACGCCTATTTAAACATAGCAAACACGTTATATTCTTGTTATATTCTTTATTCTGCATCGATAGAATATAAAATCAATGAAATTGAACGAGATTTCAACTTTTCGTTTTTCGACGATACGCGTATATGAGCGAAAAATCGTATATACGACGCGAAGCAATGTTAAAACTTTGATTCCAATATAAAATAGATGTTTGATCTTTTGAAATGCAATGTTCTGCTTCGATTGGTATCATTTTTCAAACTGTGGCTCAAGTATTACTAAAGATTTCACGAAATTAACTTCGCGTATAGCGAAATTCGCGTATGTCGATTAAGTTTTTCGATAAAATTCATATGAAAACGCCTATTTAAACATAGCAAACACGTTATATTCTTGTTATATTCTTTATTCTGCATCGATAGAATATAAAATCAATGAAATTGAACGAGATTTCAACTTTTCGTTTTTCGACGATACGCGTATATGAGCGAAAAATCGTATATACGATGCGAAACAATGTTAAAACTTTGATTCCAATATAAAATAGATGTTTGATCTTATGAAATGCAATGTTCTGCATCGATTGGTAACATTTTTCAAACTGTGGCGCAAGTATTACAAAAGATTTCACGAAATTAACTTCGCGTATAGCGAAATTCGCGTATGTCGATTAAGTTTTTCGATAAAAATCATATGAAAACGCCTATTTAAACATAGCAAACACGTTATATTCTTGTTATATTCTTTATTCTGCATCAATAGAATATAAAATCAATGAAATTGAACGAGATTTCAACTTTTCGTTTTTCGACGATACGCGTATATGAGCGAAAAATCGTATATACGATGCGAAACAATGTTAAAACTTTGATTCCAATATAAAATAGATGTTTGATCTTATGAAATGCAATGTTCTGCATCGATTGGTAACATTTTTCAAACTGTGGCGCAAGTATTACAAAAGATTTCACGAAATTAACTTCGCGTATAGCGAAATTCGCGTATGCCGATTACGTTTTTCGATAAAAATCATATGAAAACGCCTATTTAAACATAGTAAAAACGTTATATTCTTGTTATATTCTTTATTCTGCATCGATAGAATATAAAATCAATGAAATTGAACGAGATTTCAACTTTTCGTTTTTCGACGATACGCGTATATGAGCGAAAAATCGTATATACGATGCGAAACAATGTTAAAACTTAGATTCCAATATAAAATAGATGTTTGATCTTATGAAATGCAATGTTCTGCATCGATTGGTAACATTTCTCAAACGGTGGCTCAAGTATTACGAAAGATTTCACGAAATTAACTTCGCGTATAGCGAAATTCGCGTTTGTCGATTAAGTTTTTCGATAAAAATCATATGAAAACGCCTATTTAAACATAGCAAACACGTTATATTCTTGTTATATTCTTTATTCTGCATCGATAGAATATAAAATCAATGAAATTGAACGAGATTTCAACTTTTCGTTTTTCGACGATACGCGTATATGAGCGAAAAATCGTATATACGATGCGAAACAATGTTAAAACTTTGATTCCAATATAAAATAGATGTTTGATCTTATGAAATGCAATGTTCTGCATCGATTGGTAACATTTTTCAAACTGTGGCGCAAGTATTACAAAAGATTTCACGAAATTAACTTCGCGTATAGCGAAATTCGCGTATGTCGATTAAGGTTTTCGATAAAAATCATATGAAAACGCCTATTTAAACATAGCAAACACGTTATATTCTTGTTATATTCTTTATTCTGCATCGATAGAATATAAAATCAATGAAATTGAACGAGATTTCAACTTTTCGTTTTTCGACGAAACGCGTATATGAGCGAAAAATCGTATATACGATGCGAAACAATGTTAAAACTTTGATTCCAATATAAAATAGATGTTTGATCTTATGAAATGCAATGTTCTGAATCGATTGGTAACATTTTTCAAACTGTGGCGCAAGTATTACAGAAGATTTCACGAAATTAACTTCGCGTATAGCGAAATTCGCGTATGCCGATTACGTTTTTCGATAAAAATCATATGAAAACGCCTATTTAAACATAGTAAAAACGTTATATTCGTGTTATATTCTTTATTCTGCATCGATAGAATATAAAATCAATGAAATTGAACGAGATTTCAACTTTTCGTTTTTCGACGATACGCGTATATGAGCGAAAAATCGTATATACGATGCGAAACAATGTTAAAACTTAGATTCCAATATAAAATAGATGTTTGATCTTATGAAATGCAATGTTCTGCATCGATTGGTAACATTTCTCAAACTGTGGCTCAAGTATTACTAAAGATTTCACGAAATTAACTTCGCGTATAGCGAAATTCGCGTATGTCGATTAAGTTTTTCGATAAAAATCATATGAAAACGCCTATTTAAACATAGCAAACACGTTATATTCTAGTTATATTCTTTATTCTGCATCGATAGAATATAAAATCAATGAAATTGAACGAGATTTCAACTTTTCGTTTTTCGACGATACGCGTATATGAGCGAAAAATCGTATATACGATGCGAAACAATGTTAAAACTTTGATTCCAATATAAAATAGATGTTTGATCTTATGAAATGCAATGTTCTGAATCGATTGGTAACATTATTCAAACTTTGGCGCAAGTATTACTAAAGATTTCACGAAATTAACTTCGCGTATAGCGAAATTCGCGTATGCCGATTACGTTTTTCGATAAAAATCATATGAAAACGCCTATTTAAACATAGTAAAAACGTTATTTTCTTGTTATATTCTTTATTCTTCATCGATAGAATATAAAATCAATGAAATTGAACGAGATATCAACTTTTCGTTTTTCGACGATACGCGTATATGAGCGAAAAATCGTATATACGAACGAAACAATGTTAAAACTTCGATTCCAATATAAAATAGATGTTTGATCTTATGAAATGCAATGTTCTGCATCGATTGGTAACATTTTTCAAACTGTGGCGAAAGTATTACTAAAGATATCACCATTTAATCTTCCCATATAGCGAAATTCGCGTATATCGATTATGTTTTTCAACAATTTTCATATGAAAACGCGTATTAAGACACAGTAAAAACATTATATTCTTGTTATACTCTTTATTCTGCATCGATAGAATATAAAATCAATGAAATTGAACGAGATTTCAACTTTTCGTTTCTCGACGATACGCTAATATGAGCGAAAAATCGTATATACGATATGAAACAATGTTAAAAACTTTGATTCCAATATAAAATAGATGTTTGATCTTATGAAATGGATTGTTCTGAATGGACTGGTAACATTTCTCAAACTGTGGCGAAAGTATTACTAAAGATATCACCATTTAATCTTCGCATATAGCGAAATTCGCGTATATCGATTATGTTTTTCAACAATTTTCATATGAAAACGCGTATTTAGACACAGTAAAAACGTTATTTTCTTGTTATATTCTTTATTCTTCATCGATAGAATATAAAATCAATGAAATTGAACGAGATATCAACTTTTCGTTTTTCGACGATACGCGTATATGAGCGAAAAATCGTATATACGAACGAAACAATGTTAAAACTTCGATTCCAATATAAAATAGATGTTTGATCTTATGAAATGCAATGTTCTGCATCGATTGGTAACATTTTTCAAACTGTGGCGAAAGTATTACTAAAGATATCACCATTTAATCTTCCCATATAGCGAAATTCGCGTATGTCGATTACGTTTTTCAACAATTTTCATATGAAAACGCGTATTTAGACACAGTAAAAACATTATATTCTTGTTATATTCTTTATTCTGCATCGATAGAATATAAAATCAATGAAATTGAACGAGATTTCAACTTTTCGTTTCTCGACGATACGCTTATATGAGCGAAAAATCGTATATACGATATGAAACAATGTTAAAAACTTTGATTCCAATATAAAATAGATGTTTGATCTTATGAAATGGATTGTTCTGAATGGACTGGTAACATTTCTCAAACTGTGGCGAAAGTATTACTAAAGATATCACCATTTAATCTTCGCATATAGCGAAATTCGCGTATATCGATTATGTTTTTCAACAATTTTCATATGAAAACGCGTATTTAGACACAGTAAAAACGTTATCTTCTTGTTATATTCTTTATTCTTCATCGATAGAATATAAAATCAATGAAATTGAACGAGATATCAACTTTTCGTTTTTCGACGATACGCGTATATGAGCGAAAAATCGTATATACGAACGAAACAATGTTAAAACTTCGATTCCAATATAAAATAGATGTTTGATCTTATGAAATGCAATGTTCTGCATCGATTGGTAACATTTTTCAAACTGTGGCGAAAGTATTACTAAAGATATCACCATTTAATCTTCCCATATAGCGAAATTCGCGTATATCGATTACGTTTTTCAACAATTTTCATATGAAAACGCGTATTTAGACACAGTAAAAACATTATATTCTTGTTATATTCTTTATTCTGCATCGATAGAATATAAAATCAATGAAATTGAACGAGATTTCAACTTTTCGTTTCTCGACGATACGCGTATATGAGCGAAAAATCGTATATACGATATGAAACAATGTTAAAAACTTTGATTCCAATATAAAATAGATGTTTGATCTTATGAAATGGATTGTTCTGAATGGACTGGTAACATTTCTCAAACTGTGGCGAAAGTATTACTAAAGATATCACCATTTAATCTTCGCATATAGCGAAATTCGCGTTTGTCTATTATGTTTTTCAACAATTTTCATATGAAAACGCGTATTTAGACACAGTAAAAACATTATATTCTTGTTATACTCTTTATTCTGCATCGATAGAATATAAAATCAATGAAATTGAACGGGATTTCAACTTTTCGTTTTTCGACGATACGCGTATATGAGCGAAAAATCGTATATACGTTACGAAAAAATGTTAAAAACTTCGATTCCAATATAAAATAGATTTTGATCTTATGAAATGGATTGTTCTGAATGGACTGGTAACATTTCTCAAACTGAGGCGCAAGTATTACTAAAGATATCACGATTTAATCTTCGCATATAGCGAAACTCGCGTATGTCGATTACGATTTTCAAAAATTTTCATATAAAAACGCGTATTTAGATAAAGTAAAAACATTATATTCTTGTTTTATTCTTTATTCTGCAACGATAGAATATACAATCAATGAAATTGAACAAAATTTCAACTTTTCGTTTTTCGACGATACGCGTATATGAGCGAAAAATCGTATATACGATACGAAATAATGTTAAAAACTTCGATTCCAATATAAAATAGATATTTGATCTTATGAAATGCAATGTTCTGAATCGACTGGTAACATTTCTCAAACTGTGGAGCAAGTATAACTAAAGATTTCACGAATTCAACTTCGCATATAGCGAAATTCGCGTATGTCGATTACGATTTTCAAAAATTGTCATATAAAAACGCGTATTTAGATAGAGTAAAAACATTATATTCTTGTTTTATTCTTTATTCTGCATCGATAGAATATAAAATCAATGAAATTGAACGAGATTTTAACTTTTCGTTTTTCGACGATACGCGTATATAAGCGAAAAATCTCATATACGATACGAAACAATGTTAAAAACTTCGATTCCAATATAAAATAGATATTTGATCTTATGAAATGCAATGTTCTGAATCGATTGGTAACATTTCTCAAACTGTGGAGCAAGTATAACTAAAGATTTCACGAATTCAACTTCGCATATAGCGAAATTCGCGTATGTCGATTATGTTTTTCGATAAAAATCATATGAAAACGCCTATTTAAACATAGTAAAAACGTTATATTCTTGTTATATTCTTTATTCTGCATCGATAGAATATAAAATCAATTAAATTGAACGAGAGTTCAACTTTACGTTTTTCGACGATTCGCGTATATGAGCGAAAAATCGTATATACGATGCGAAACAATGTTAAAACTTTTATTCCAATATAAAATAGATGTTTGATCTTATGAAATGCAATGTTCTGCATCGATTGGTAACATTTTTTAAACTGTGGCGCAAGTATTACTAAAGATTTCACGAATTTAACTTCGCGTATAGCGAAATTCGCGTATGTCGATTACGTTTTTCGATAAAAATCATATGAAAACGACTATTTAAACATAGTAAAAACGTTATATTCTTCTTATATTCTTTATTCTGCATCGGTAGAATATAATATCAATGAAATTGAACGAGATTTCAACTTTTCGTTTTTCGACGATACGCGTATATGAGCGAAAAATCGTATATACGATGCGAAACAATGTTAAAACTTTGATTCCAATATAAAATAGATGTTTGATCTTATGAAATGCAATGTTCTGCATCGATTGGTAACATTTTTCAAACTGTGGCGCAAGTATTACTAAAGATTTCACGAAATTAACTTCGCGTAAAGCGAAATTCGCGTATGTCGATTAAGTTTTTCGATAAAAATCATATGAAAACGCCTATTTAAACATAGCAAACACGTTATATTCTTGTTATATTCTTTATTCTGCATCGATAGAATATAAAATCAATGAAATTGATCGAGATTTCAACTTTTCGTTTTTCGACGAAACGCGTATATGAGCGAAAAATCGTATATACGATGCGAAACAATGTTAAAACTTTGATTCCAATATAAAATAGATGTTTGATCTTATGAAATGCAATGTTCTGCATCGATTGGTATCATTTTTAAAACTGTGGCTCAAGTATTACTAAAGATTTCACGAAATTAACTTCGCGTATAGCGAAATTCGCGTATGTCGGTTAAGTTTTTCGATAAAAATCATATGAAAACGCCTATTTAAACATAGCAAACACGTTATATTCTTGTTATATTCTTTATTCTGCATCGATAGAATATAAAATCAATGAAATTGAACGAGATTTCAACTTTTCGTTTTTCGACGATACGCGTATATGAGCGAAAAATCGTATATACGATGCGAAACAATGTTAAAACTTTGATTCCAATATAAAATAGATGTTTGATCTTATGAAATGCAATGTTCTGCATCGATTGGTAACATTTTTCAAACTGTGGCGCAAGTATTACAAAAGATTTCACGAATTTAACTTCGCGTATAGCGAAATTCGCGTATGTCGATTAAGTTTTTCGATAAAAATCATATGAAAACGCCTATTTAAACATAGCAAACACGTTATATTCTTGTTATATTCTTTATTCTGCATCGATAGAATATAAAATCAATGAAATTGAACGAGATTTCAACTTTTCGTTTTTCGACGATACGCGTATATGAGCGAAAAATCGTATATACGATGCGGAACAATGTTAAAACTTTGATTCCAATATAAAATAGATGTTTGATCTTATGAAATGCAATGTTCTGAATCGATTGGTAACATTTTTCAAACTGTGGCGCAAGTATTACTAAAGATTTCACGAAATTAACTTCGCGTATAGCGAAATTCGCGTATGTCGATTAAGTTTTTCGATAAAAATCATATGAAAACGCCTATTTAAACATAGCAAACACGTTATATTCTTGTTATATTCTTTATTCTGCATCGATAGAATATAAAATCAATGAAATTGAACGAGATATCTACTTTTCGTTTTTCGACGATACGCGTATATGAGCGAAAAATCTCATATACGAACGAAACAATGTTAAAACTTCGATTCCAATATAAAATAGATGTTTGATCTTATGAAATGCAATGTTCTGCATCGATTGGTAACATTTTTCAAACTGTGGCGCAACTATTACTAAAGATTTCACGAAAAAAACTTCGCGTATAGCGAAATTCGCGTATGTCGGTTAAGTTTTTCGATAAAAATCATATGAAAACGCCTATTTAAACATAGCAAACACGTTATATTCTTGTTATATTCTTTATTCTGCATCGATAGAATATAAAATCAATGAAATTGAACGAGATTTCAACTTTTCGTTTTTCGACGATACGCGTATATGAGCGAAAAATCGTATATACGATGCGAAACAATGTTAAAACTTTGATTCCAATATAAAATAGATGTTTGATCTTATGAAATGCAATGTTCTGCATCGATTGGTAACATTTTTCAAACTGTGGCGCAAGTATTACAAAAGATTTCACGAAATTAACTTCGCGTATAGCGAAATTCGCGTATGCCGATTACGTTTTTCGATAAAAATCATATGAAAACGCCTATTTAAACATAGTAAAAACGTTATATTCGTGTTATATTCTTTATTCTGCATCGATAGAAAATAAAATCAATGAAATTGAACGAGATTTCAACTTTTCGTTTTTCGACGACACGCGTATATGAGCGAAAAATCGTATATACGATGCGAAACAATGTTAAAACTTAGATTCCGATATAAAATAGATGTTTGATCTTATGAAATGCAATGTTCTGCATCGATTGGTAACATTTCTCAAACTGTGGCTCAAGTATTACTAAAGATTTCACGAAATTAACTTCGCGTATAGCGAAATTCGCGTATGTCGATTAAGTTTTCGATAAAAATCATATGAAAACGCCTATTTAAACATAGCAAACACGTTATATTCTTGTTATATTCTTTATTCTGCATCGATAGAATATAAAATCAATGAAATTGAACGAGATTTCAACTTTTCGTTTTTCGACGATACGCGTATATGAGCGAAAAATCGTATATACGATGCGAAACAATGTTAAAACTTTGATTCCAATATAAAATAGATGTTTGATCTTATGAAATGCAATGTTCTGCATCGATTGGTAACATTTTTCAAACTGTGGCGCAAGTATTACAAAAGATTTCACGAAATTAACTTCGCGTATAGCGAAATTCGCGTATGTCGATTAAGTTTTTCGATAAAAATCATATGAAAACGCCTGTTTAAACATAGCAAACATGTTATATTCTTGTTATATTCTTTATTCTGCATCGATAGAATATAAAATCAATGAAATTGAACGAGATTTCAACTTTTCGTTTTTCGACGAAACGCGTATATGAGCGAAAAATCGTATATACGATGCGAAACAATGTTAAAACTTTGATTCCAATATAAAATAGATGTTTGATCTTATGAAATGCAATGTTCTGAATCGATTGGTAACATTTTTCAAACTGTGGCGCAAGTATTACAAAAGATTTCACGAAATTAACTTCGCCTATAGCGAAATTCGCGTATGCCGATTACGTTTTTCGATAAAAATCATATGAAAACGCCTATTTAAACATAGTAAAAACGTTATATTCGTGTTATATTCTTTATTCTGCATCGATAGAATATAAAATCAATGAAATTGAACGAGATTTCAACTTTTCGTTTTTCGACGATACGCGTATATGAGCGAAAAATCGTATATACGATGCGTAACAATGTTAAAACTTAGATTCCAATATAAAATAGATGTTTGATCTTATGAAATGCAATGTTCTGCATCGATTGGTAACATTTCTCAAACTGTGGCTCAAGTATTACTAAAGATTTCACGAAATTAACTTCGCGTATAGCGAAATTCGCGTATGTCGATTAAGTTTTTCGATAAAAATCATATGAAAACGCCTATTTAAACATAGCAAACACGTTATATTCTTTTTATATTCTTTATTCTGCATCGATAGAATATAAAATCAATGAAATTGAACGAGATTTCAACTTTTCGTTTTTCGACGATACGCGTATATGAGCGAAAAATCGTATATACGATGCGAAACAATGTTAAAACTTTGATTCCAATATAAAATAGATGTTTGATCTTATGAAATGCAATGTTCTGAATCGATTGGTAATATTATTCAAACTGTGGCGCAAGTATTACTAAAGATTTCACGAAATTAACTTCGCGTATAGCGAAATTCGCGTATGTCGATTAAGTTTTTCGATAAAAATCATATGAAAACGCCTATTTAAACATAGCAAACACGTTATATTCTTGTTATATTCTTTATTCTGCATCGATAGAATATAAAATCAATTAAATTGAACGAGAGTTCAACTTTACGTTTTTCGACGATTCGCGTATATGAGCGAAAAATCGTATATACGATGCGAAACAATGTTAAAACTTTTATTCCAATATAAAATAGATGTTTGATCTTATGAAATGCAATGTTCTGCATCGATTGGTAACATTTTTTAAACTGTGGCGCAAGTATTACTAGAGATTTCACGAATTTAACTTCGCGTATAGCGAAATTCGCGTATGTCGATTACGTTTTTCGATAAAAATCATATGAAAACGACTATTTAAACATAGTAAAAACGTTATATTCTTCTTATATTCTTTATTCTGCATCGGTAGAATATAATATCAATGAAATTGAACGAGATTTCAACTTTTCGTTTTTCGACGATACGCGTATATGAGCGAAAAATCGTATATACGATGCGAAACAATGTTAAAACTTTGATTCCAATATAAAATAGATGTTTGATCTAATGAAATGCAATGTTCTGAATCGATTGGTAACATTTTTCTAACTGTGGCGCAAGTATTACTAAAGATTTCACGAAATTAACTTCGCGTATAGCGAAATTCGCGTATGTCGATTAAGTTTTTCGATAAAAATCATATGAAAACGCCTATTTAAACATAGCAAACACGTTATATTCTTGTTATATTCTTTATTCTGCATCGATAGAATATAAAATCAATGAAATTGAACGAGATTTCAACTTTTCGTTTTTCGACGATACGCGTATATGAGCGAAAAATCGTATATACGATGCGAAACAATGTTAAAACTTTGATTCCAATATAAAATAGATGTTTGATCTTATGAAATGCAATGTTCTGCATCGATTGGTAACATTTTTCAAACTGTGGCGCAAGTATTACTAAAGATTTCACGAAATTAACTTCGCGTAAAGCGAAATTCGCGTATGTCGATTAAGTTTTTCGATAAAAATCATATGAAAACGCCTATTTAAACATAGCAAACACGTTATATTCTTGTTATATTCTTTATTCTGCATCGATAGAATATAAAATCAATGAAATTGATCGAGATTTCAACTTTTCGTTTTTCGACGAAACGCGTATATGAGCGAAAAATCGTATATACGATGCGAAACAATGTTAAAACTTTGATTCCAATATAAAATAGATGTTTGATCTTATGAAATGCAATGTTCTGCATCGATTGGTATCATTTTTCAAACTGTGGCTCAAGTATTACTAAAGATTTCACGAAATTAACTTCGCGTATAGCCAAATTCGCGTATGTCGGTTAAGTTTTTCGATAAAAATCATATGAAAACGCCTATTTAAACATAGCAAACACGTTATATTCTTGTTATATTCTTTATTCTGCATCGATAGAATATAAAATCAATGAAATTGAACGAGATTTCAACTTTTCGTTTTTCGACGATACGCGTATATGAGCGAAAAATCGTATATACGATGCGAAACAATGTTAAAACTTTGATTCCAATATAAAATAGATATTTGATCTTATGAAATGCAATGTTCTGCATCGATTGGTATCATTTTTCAAACTGTGGCTCAAGTATTACTAAAGATTTCACGAATTTAACTTCGCGTATAGCGAAATTCGCGTATGTCGATTAAGTTTTTCGATAAAAATCATATGAAAACGCCTATTTAAACATAGCAAACACGTTATATTCTTTATTCTGCATCGATAGAATATAAAATCAATGAAATTGAACGAGATTTCAACTTTTCGTTTTTCGACGATACGCGTATATGAGCGAAAAATCGTATATACGATGCGAAACAATGTTAAAACTTTGATTCCAATATAAAATATATGTTTGATCTTATGAAATGCAATGTTCTGAATCGATTGGTAACATTTTTCAAACTGTGGCGCAAGTATTACTAAAGATTTCACGAAATTAACTTCGCGTATAGCGAAATTCGCGTATGTCGATTAAGTTTTTCGATAAAAATCATATGAAAACGCCTATTTAAACATAGCAAACACGTTATATTCTTGTTATATTCTTTATTCTGCATCGATAGAATATAAAATCAATGAAATTGAACGAGATATCTACTTTTCGTTTTTCGACGATACGCGTATATGAGCGAAAAATCTCATATACGAACGAAACAATGTTAAAACTTCGATTCCAATATAAATTAGATGTTTGATCTTATGAAATGAAATGTTCTGCATCGATTTGTAACATTTT
This sequence comes from Vespa crabro, assembly GCF_910589235.1. Taxonomy (NCBI): domain Eukaryota; kingdom Metazoa; phylum Arthropoda; class Insecta; order Hymenoptera; family Vespidae; genus Vespa; species Vespa crabro. Next base: position 10,852,007 of record NC_060955.1, read on the forward strand.
TCAAACTGTGGCGCAACTATTACTAAAGATTTCACGAAAAAAACTTCGCGTATAGCGATATTCGCGTATGTCGGTTAAGTTTTTCGATAAAAATCATATGAAAACGCCTATTTAAACATAGCAAACACGTTATATTCTTGTTATATTCTTTATTCTGCATCGATAGAATATAAAATCAATGAAATTGAACAAGATTTCAACTTTTCGTTTTTCGACGATACGCGTATATGAGCGAAAAATCGTATATACGACGCGAAACAATGTTAAAACTTTGATTCCAATATAAAATAGATGTTTGATCTTATGAAATGCAATGTTCTGCTTCGATTGGTATCATTTTTCAAACTGTGGCTCAAGTATTACTAAAGATTTCACGAAATTAACTTCGCGTATAGCGAAATTCGCGTATGTCGATTAAGTTTTTCGATAAAATTCATATGAAAACGCCTATTTAACCATAGCAAACACGTTATATTCTTGTTATATTCTTTATTCTGCATCGATAGAATATAAAATCAATGAAATTGAACGAGATTTCAACTTTTCGTTTTTCGACGATACGCGTATATGAGCGAAAAATCGTATATACGATGCGAAACAATGTTAAAACTTTGATTCCAATATAAAATAGATGTTTGATCTTATGAAATGCAATGTTCTGCATCGATTGGTAACATTTTTCAAACTGTGGCGCAAGTATTACAAAAGATTTCACGAAATTAACTTCGCGTATAGCGAAATTCGCGTATGTCGATTAAGTTTTTCGATAAAAATCATATGAAAACGCCTATTTAAACATAGCAAACACGTTATATTCTTGTTATATTCTTTATTCTGCATCGATAGAATATAAAATCAATGAAATTGAACGAGATTTCAACTTTTCGTTTTTCGACGATACGCGTATATGAGCGAAAAATCGTATATACGATGCGAAACAATGTTAAAACTTTGATTCCAATATAAAATAGATGTTTGATCTTATGAAATGCAATGTTCTGCATCGATTGGTAACATTTTTCAAACTGTGGCGCAAGTATTACAAAAGATTTCACGAAATTAACTTCGCGTATAGCGAAATTCGCGTATGCCGATTACGTTTTTCGATAAAAATCATATGAAAACGCCTATTTAAACATAGTAAAAACGTTATAATCTTGTTATATTCTTTATTCTGCATCGATAGAATATAAAATCAATGAAATTGAACGAGATTTCAACTTTTCGTTTTTCGACGATACGCGTATATGAGCGAAAAATCGTATATACGATGCGAAACAATGTTAAAACTTAGATTCCAATATAAAATAGATGTTTGATCTTATGAAATGCAATGTTCTGCATCGATTGGTAACATTTCTCAAACTGTGGCTCAAGTATTACTAAAGATTTCACGAAATTAACTTCGCGTATAGCGAAATTCGCGTATGTCGATTAAGTTTTCGATAAAAATCATATGAAAACGCCTATTTAAACATAGCAAACACGTTATAATCTTGTTATATTCTTTATTCTGCATCGATAGAATATAAAATCAATGAAATTGAACGAGATTTCAACTTTTCGTTTTTCGACGATACGCGTATATGAGCGAAAAATCGTATATACGATGCGAAACAATGTTAAAACTTTGATTCCAATATAAAATAGATGTTTGATCTTATGAAATGCAATGTTCTGCATCGATTGGTAACATTTTTCAAACTGTGGCGCAAGTATTACAAAAGATTTCACGAAATTAACTTCGCGTATAGCGAAATTCGCGTATGTCGATTAAGTTTTTCGATAAAAATCATATGAAAACGCCTATTTAAACATAGCAAACACGTTATATTCTTGTTATATTCTTTATTCTGCATCGATAGAATATAAAATCAATGAAATTGAACGAGATTTCAACTTTTCGTTTTTCGACGAAACGCGTATATGAGCGAAAAATCGTATATACGATGCGAAACAATGTTAAAACTTTGATTCCAATATAAAATAGATGTTTGATCTTATGAAATGCAATGTTCTGAATCGATTGGTAACATTTTTCAAACTGTGGCACAAGTATTACAAAAGATTTCACGAAATTAACTTCGCGTATAGCGAAATTCCCGTATGCCGATTAGGTTTTTCGATAAAAATCATATGAAAACGCCTATTTAAACATAGTAAAAACGTTATAATCTTGTTATATTCTTTATTCTGCATCGATAGAATATAAAATCAATGAAATTGAACGAGATTTCAACTTTTCGTTTTTCGACGATACGCGTATATGAGCGAAAAATCGTATATACGATGCGAAACAATGTTAAAACTTTGATTCCAATATAAAATAGATGTTTGATCTTATGAAATGCAATGTTCTGCATCGATTGGTAACATTTTTCAAACTGTGGCGCAAGTATTACAAAAGATTTCACGAAATTAACTTCGCGTATAGCGAAATTCGCGTATGTCGATTAAGTTTTTCGATAAAAATCATATGAAAACGCCTATTTAAACATAGCAAACACGTTATATTCTTGTTATATTCTTTATTCTGCATCGATAGAATATAAAATCAATGAAATTGAACGAGATTTCAACTTTTCGTTTTTCGACGATACGCGTATATGAGCGAAAAATCGTATATACGATGCGAAACAATGTTAAAACTTTGATTCCAATATAAAATAGATGTTTGATCTTATGAAATGCAATGTTCTGCATCGATTGGTAACATTTTTCAAACTGTGGCGCAAGTATTACAAAAGATTTCACGAAATTAACTTCGCGTATAGCGAAATTCGCGTATGCCGATTACGTTTTTCGATAAAAATCATATGAAAACGCCTATTTAAACATAGTAAAAACGTTATAATCTTGTTATATTCTTTATTCTGCATCGATAGAATATAAAATCAATGAAATTGAACGAGATTTCAACTTTTCGTTTTTCGACGATACGCGTATATGAGCGAAAAATCGTATATACGATGCGAAACAATGTTAAAACTTAGATTCCAATATAAAATAGATGTTTGATCTTATGAAATGCAATGTTCTGCATCGATTGGTAACATTTCTCAAACTGTGGCTCAAGTATTACTAAAGATTTCACGAAATTAACTTCGCGTATAGCGAAATTCGCGTATGTCGATTAAGTTTTCGATAAAAATCATATGAAAACGCCTATTTAAACATAGCAAACACGTTATAATCTTGTTATATTCTTTATTCTGCATCGATAGAATATAAAATCAATGAAATTGAACGAGATTTCAACTTTTCGTTTTTCGACGATACGCGTATATGAGCGAAAAATCGTATATACGATGCGAAACAATGTTAAAACTTTGATTCCAATATAAAATAGATGTTTGATCTTATGAAATGCAATGTTCTGCATCGATTGGTAACATTTTTCAAACTGTGGCGCAAGTATTACAAAAGATTTCACGAAATTAACTTCGCGTATAGCGAAATTCGCGTATGTCGATTAAGTTTTTCGATAAAAATCATATGAAAACGCCTATTTAAACATAGCAAACACGTTATATTCTTGTTATATTCTTTATTCTGCATCGATAGAATATAAAATCAATGAAATTGAACGAGATTTCAACTTTTCGTTTTTCGACGAAACGCGTATATGAGCGAAAAATCGTATATACGATGCGAAACAATGTTAAAACTTTGATTCCAATATAAAATAGATGTTTGATCTTATGAAATGCAATGTTCTGAATCGATTGGTAACATTTTTCAAACTGTGGCGCAAGTATTACAAAAGATTTCACGAAATTAACTTCGCGTATAGCGAAATTCCCGTATGCCGATTAGGTTTTTCGATAAAAATCATATGAAAACGCCTATTTAAACATAGTAAAAACGTTATAATCTTGTTATATTCTTTATTCTGCATCGATAGAATATAAAATCAATGAAATTGAACGAGATTTCAACTTTTCGTTTTTCGACGATACGCGTATATGAGCGAAAAATCGTATATACGATGCGAAACAATGTTAAAACTTAGATTCCAATATAAAATAGATGTTTGATCTTATGAAATGCAATGTTCTGCATCGATTGGTAACATTTCTCAAACTGTGGCTCAAGTATTACTAAAGATTTCACGAAATTAACTTCGCGTATAGCGAAATTCGCGTATGTCGATTAAGTTTTCGATAAAAATCATATGAAAACGCCTATTTAAACATAGCAAACACGTTATAATCTTGTTATATTCTTTATTCTGCATCGATAGAATATAAAATCAATGAAATTGAACGAGATTTCAACTTTTCGTTTTTCGACGATACGCGTATATGAGCGAAAAATCGTATATACGATGCGAAACAATGTTAAAACTTTGATTCCAATATAAAATAGATGTTTGATCTTATGAAATGCAATGTTCTGCATCGATTGGTAACATTTTTCAAACTGTGGCGCAAGTATTACAAAAGATTTCACGAAATTAACTTCGCGTATAGCGAAATTCGCGTATGTCGATTAAGTTTTTCGATAAAAATCATATGAAAACGCCTATTTAAACATAGCAAACACGTTATATTCTTGTTATATTCTTTATTCTGCATCGATAGAATATAAAATCAATGAAATTGAACGAGATTTCAACTTTTCGTTTTTCGACGAAACGCGTATATGAGCGAAAAATCGTATATACGATGCGAAACAATGTTAAAACTTTGATTCCAATATAAAATAGATGTTTGATCTTATGAAATGCAATGTTCTGAATCGATTGGTAACATTTTTCAAACTGTGGCGCAAGTATTACAAAAGATTTCACGAAATTAACTTCGCCTATAGCGAAATTCGCGTATGCCGATTACGTTTTTCGATAAAAATCATATGAAAACGCCTATTTAAACATAGTAAAAACGTTATATTCTTTATTCTGCATCGATAGAATATAAAATCAATGAAATTGAACGAGATATCTACTTTTCGTTTTTCGACGATACGCGTATATGAGCGAAAAATCTCATATACGAACGAAACAATGTTAAAACTTCGATTCCAATATAAAATAGATGTTTGATCTTATGAAATGCAATGTTCTGCATCGATTGGTAACATTTTTCAAACTGTGGCGCAACTATTACTAAAGATTTCACGAAATTAGCTTCGCGTATAGCGAAATTCGCGTATGTCGGTTAAGTTTTTCGATAAAAATCATATGAAAACGCCTACTTAAACATAGCAAACACGTTATATTCTTGTTATATTCTTTATTCTGCATCGATAGAATATAAAATCAATGAAATTGAACGAGATTTCAACTTTTCGTTTTTCGACGATACGCGTATATGAGCGAAAAATCGTATATACGATGCGAAACAATGTTACAACTTTGATTCCAATATAAAATAGATGTTTGATCTTATGAAATGCAATGTTCTGCATCGATTGGTATCATTTTTCAAACTGTGGCTCAAGTATTACTAAAGATTTCACGAAATTAACTTCGCGTATAGCGAAATTCGCGTATGCCGATTACGTTTTTCGATAAAAATCATATGAAAACGCCTATTTAAACATAGTAAAAACGTTATTTTCTTGTTATATTCTTTATTCTTCATCGATAGAATATAAAATCAATGAAATTGAACGAGATATCAACTTTTCGTTTTTCGACGATACGCGTATATGAGCGAAAAATCGTATATACGAACGAAACAATGTTAAAACTTCGATTCCAATATAAAATAGATGTTTGATCTTATGAAATGCAATGTTCTGCATCGATTGGTAACATTTTTCAAACTGTGGCGAAAGTATTACTAAAGATATCACCATTTAATCTTCCCATATAGCGAAATTCGCGTATATCGATTATGTTTTTCAACAATTTTCATATGAAAACGCGTATTTAGTCACAGTAAAAACATTATATTCTTGTTATACTCTTTATTCTGCATCGATAGAATATAAAATCAATGAAATTGAACGAGATTTCAACTTTTCGTTTCTCGACGATACGCTTATATGAGCGAAAAATCGTATATACGATATGAAACAATGTTAAAAACTTTGATTCCAATATAAAATAGATGTTTGATCTTATGAAATGGATTGTTCTGAATGGACTGGTAACATTTCTCAAACTGTGGTGAAAGTATTACTAAAGATATCACCATTTAATCTTCGCATATAGCGAAATTCGCGTATATCGATTATGTTTTTCAACAATTTTCATATGAAAACGCGTATTTAGACACAGTAAAAACATTATATTCTTGTTATACTCTTTATTCTGCATCGATAGAATATAAAATCAATGAAATTTAACGGGATTTCAACTTTTCGTTTTTCGACGATACGCGTATATGAGCGAAAAATCGTATATACGTTACGAAAAAATGTTAAAAACTTCGATTCCAATATAAAATAGATTTTGATCTTATGAAATGGATTGTTCTGAATGGACTGGTAACATTTCTCAAACTGAGGCGCAAGTATAAGTAAAGATTTCACGAATTCAACTTCGCATATAGCGAAATTCGCGTATGTCGATTACGATTTTCAAAAATTTTCATATAAAAACGCGTATTTAGATACAGTAAAAACATTATATTCTTGTTTTATTCTTTATTCTGCATCGATAGAATATACAATCAATGAAATTGAACAAAATTTCAACTTTTCGTTTTTCGACGATACGCGTATATGAGCGAAAAATCGTATATACGATACGAAATAATGTTAAAAACTTCGATTCCAATATAAAATAGATATTTGATCTTATGAAATGCAATGTTCTGAATCGATTGGTAACATTTCTCAAACTGTGGAGCGAGTATAACTAAAGATTTCACGAATTCAACTTCGCATATAGCGAAATTCGCGTATGTCGATTAAGTTTTTCGATAAAAATCATATGAAAACGCCTATTTAAACATAGTAAAAACGTTATATTCTTGTTATATTCTTTATTCTGCATCGATAGAATATAAAATCAATTAAATTGAACGAGAGTTCAACTTTACGTTTTTCGACGATTCGCGTATATGAGCGAAAAATCGAATATACGATGCGAAACAATGTTAAAACTTTTATTCCAATATAAAATAGATGTTTGATCTTATGAAATGCAATGTTCTGCATCGATTGGTAACATTTTTCAAACTGTGGCGCAAGTATTACTAAAGATTTCACGAATTTAACTTCGCGTATAGCGAAATTCGCGTATGTCGATTACGTTTTTCGATAAAAATCATATGAAAACGACTATTTAAACATAGTAAAAACGTTATATTCTTCTTATATTCTTTATTCTGCATCGGTAGAATATAATATCAATGAAATTGAACGAGATTTCAACTTTTCGTTTTTTCGACGATACGCGTATATGAGCGAAAAATCGTATATACGATGCGAAACAATGTTAAAACTTTGATTCCAATATAAAATATATGTTTGATCTAATGAAATGCAATGTTCTGAATCGATTGGTAACATTTTTCTAACTGTGGCGCAAGTATTACTAAAGATTTCACGAAATTAACTTCGCGTATAGCGAAATTCGCATATGTCGATTAAGTTTTTCGATAAAAATCATATGAAAACGCCTATTTAAACATAGCAAACACGTTATATTCGTGTTATATTCTTTATTCTGCATCGATAGAATATAAAATCAATGAAATTGAACGAGATTTCAACTTTTCGTTTTTCGACGATACGCGTATATGAGCGAAAAATCTCATATACGAACGAAACAATGTTAAAACTTCGATTCCAATATAAAATAGATGTTTGATCTTATGAAATGCAATGTTCTGCATCGATTGGTAACATTTTTCTAACTGTGGCGCAAGTATTACTAAATATTTCACGAAATTAACTTCGCGTAAAGCGAAATTCGCGTATGTCGATTAAGTTTTTCGATAAAAATCATATGAAAACGCCTATTTAAACATAGCAAACACGTTATATTCTTGTTATATTCTTTATTCTGCATCGATAGAATATAAAATCAATGAAATTGATCGAGATTTCAACTTTTCGTTTTTCGACGAAACGCGTATATGAGCGAAAAATCGTATATACGATGCGAAACAATGTTAAAACTTTGATTCCAATATAAAATAGATGTTTGATCTTATGATATGCAATGTTCTGCATCGATTGGTATCATTTTTCAAACTGTGGCTCAAGTATTACTAAAGATTTCACGAAATTAACTTCGCGTATAGCGAAATTCGCGTATGTCGGTTAAGTTTTTCGATAAAAATCATATGAAAACGCCTATTTAAACATAGCAAACACGTTATATTCTTGTTATATTCTTTATTCTGCATCGATAGAATATAAAATCAATGAAATTGAACGAGATTTCAACTTTTCGTTTTTCGACGATACGCGTATATGAGCGAAAAATCGTATATACGATGCGAAACAATGTTAAAACTTTGATTCCAATATAAAATAGATGTTTGATCTTATGAAATGCAATGTTCTGCATCGATTGGTATCATTTTTCAAACTGTGGCTCAAGTATTACTAAAGATTTCACGAAATTAACTTCGCGTATAGCGAAATTCGCGTATGTCGATTAAGTTTTTCGATAAAAATCATATGAAAACGCCTATTTAAACATAGCAAACACGTTATATTCTTGTTATATTCTTTATTCTGCATCGATAGAATATAAAATCAATGAAATTGAACGAGATTTCAACTTTTCGTTTTTCGACGATACGCGTATATGAGCGAAAAATCGTATATACGATGCGAAACAATGTTAAAACTTTGATTCCAATATAAAATAGATGTTTGATCTTATGAAATGCAATGTTCTGCATCGATTGGTAACATTTTTCAAACTGTGGCGCAAGTATTACAAAAGATTTCACGAATTTAACTTCGCGTATAGCGAAATTCGCGTATGCCGATTAAGTTTTTCGATAAAAATCATATGAAAACACCTATTTAAACATAGCAAACACGTTATATTCTTGTTATATTCTTTATTCTGCATCGATAGAATATAAAATCAATGAAATTGAACGAGATTTCAACTTTTCGTTTTTCGACGATACGCGTATATGAGCGAAAAATCGTATATACGATGCGAAACAATGTTAAAACTTTGATTCCAATATAAAATAGATGTTTGATCTTATGAAATGCAATGTTCTGCATCGATTGGTAACATTTTTCAAACTGTGGCGCAAGTATTACAAAAGATTTCACGAATTTAACTTCGCGTATAGCGAAATTCGCGTATGTCGATTAAGTTTTTCGATAAAAATCATATGAAAACGCCTATTTAAACATAGCAAACACGTTATATTCTTGTTATATTCTTTATTCTGCATCGATAGAATATAAAATCAATGAAATTGAACGAGATTTCAACTTTTCGTTTTTCGACGAAACGCGTATATGAGCGAAAAATCGTATATACGATGCGAAACAATGTTAAAACTTTGATTCCAATATAAAATAGATGTTTGATCTTATGAAATGCAATGTTCTGAATCGATTGGTAACATTTTTCAAACTGTGGCGCAAGTATTACTAAAGATTTCACGAAATTAACTTCGCGTATAGCGAAATTCGCGTATGTCGATTAAGTTTTTCAATAAAAATCATATGAAAACGCCTATTTAAACATAGCAAACACGTTATATTCTTGTTATATTCTTTATTCTGCATCGATAGAATAAAAAATCAATGAAATTGAACGAGATATCTACTTTTCGTTTTTCGACGATACGCGTATATGAGCGAAAAATCTCATATACGAACGAAACAATGTTAAAACTTCGATTCCAATATAAAATAGATGTTTGATCTTATGAAATGCAATGTTCTGCATCGATTGGTAACATTTTTCAAACTGTGGCGCAAGTATTACTAAAGATTTCACGAAATTAACTTCGCGTAAAGCGAAATTCGCGTATGTCGATTAAGTTTTTCGATAAAAATCATATGAAAACGCCTATTTAAACATAGCAAACACGTTATATTCTTGTTATATTCTTTATTCTGCATCGATAGAATATAAAATCAATGAAATTGATCGAGATTTCAACTTTTCGTTTTTCGACGAAACGCGTATATGAGCGAAAAATCGTATATACGATGCGAAACAATGTTAAAACTTTGATTCCAATATAAAATAGATGTTAGATGTTATGAAATGCAATGTTCTGTATCGATTGGTAACATTTTTCAAACTGTGGCGCAAGTATTACTAAAGATTTCACGAAATTAACTTCGCGTATAGCGAAATTCGCGTATTTCGATTAAGTTTTTCGATAAAAATCATATGAAAACGCCTATTTAAACATAGCAAACACGTTATATTCTTGTTATATTCTTTATTCTGCATCGATAGAATATAAAATCAATGAAATTGAACGAGATATCTACTTTTCGTTTTTCGACGATACGCGTATATGAGCGAAAAATCTCATATACGAACGAAACAATGTTAAAACTTCGATTCCAATTTAAAATAGATGTTTGATCTTATGAAATGCAATGTTCTGCATCGATTGGTAACATTTTTCAAACTGTGGCGCAACTATTACTAAAGATTTCACGAAATTAACTTCGCGTATAGCGAAATTCGCGTATGTCGGTTAAGTTTTTCGATAAAAATCATATGAAAACGCCTATTTAAACATAGCAAACACGTTATATTCTTGTTATATTCTTTATTCTGCATCGATAGAATATAAAATCAATGAAATTGAACGAGATTTCAACTTTTCGTTTTTCGACGATACGCGTATATGAGCGAAAAATCGTATATACGATGCGAAACAATGTTAAAACTTTGATTCCAATATAAAATAGATGTTTGATCTTATGAAATGCAATGTTCTGCATCGATTGGTATCATATTTCAAACTGTGGCTCAAGTATTACTAAAGATTTCACGAAATTAACTTCGCGTATAGCGAAATTCGCGTATGTCGATTAAGTTTTTCGATAAAAATCATATGAAAACGCCTATTTAGACATAGCAAACACGTTATATTCTTGTTATATTCTTTATTCTGCATCGATAGAATATAAAATCAATGAAATTGAACGAGACTTCAACTTTTTGTTTTTCGACGATACGCGTATATGAGCGAAAAATCGTATATACGATGCGAAACAATGTTAAAACTTAGATTCCAATATAAAATAGATGTTTGATCTTATGAAATGCAATGTTCTGCATCGATTGGTAACATTTTTCAAACTGTGGCTCATGTATTTCTAAAGATTTCACGAAATTAACTTCGCGTATAGCGAAATTCGCGTATGTCGATTAAGTTTTTCGATAAAAATCATATGAAAACGCCTATTTAAACATAGCAAACACGTTATATTCTTGTTATATTCTTTATTCTGCATCGATAGAATACAAAATCAATGAAATTGAACGAGATTTCAACTTTTCGTTTTTCGACGAAACGCGTATATGAGCGAAAAATCGTATATACGATGCGAAACAATGTTAAAACTTTGATTCCAATATAAAATAGATGTTTGATCTTATGAAATGCAATGTTCTGCATCGATTGGTAACATTTTTCAAACTGTGGCTCAAGTATTACTAAAGATTTCACGAAATTAACTTCGCGTATAGCGAAATTCGCGTATGTCGATTAAGTTTTTCGATAAAAATCATATGAAAACGCCTATTTAAACATAGCAAACACGTTATATTCTTGTTATATTCTTTATTCTGCATCGATAGAATATAAAATCAATGAAATTGAACGAGATTTCAACTTTTCGTTTTTCGACGAAACGCGTATATGAGCGAAAAAATCGTATATACGATGCGAAACAATGTTAAAACTTTGATTCCAATATAAAATAGATGTTTGATCTTATGAAATGCAATGTACTGAATCGATTGGTAACATTTTTCAAACTGTGGCGCAAGTATTACTAAAGATTTCACGAAATTAACTTCGCGTATAGCGAAATTCGCGTATGCCGATTAAGTTTTTCGATAAAAATCATATGAAAACGCCTATTTAAACATAGCAAACACGTTATATTCTTGTTATATTCTTTATTCTGCATCGATAGAATATAAAATCAATGAAATTGAACGAGATATCTACTTTTCGTTTTTCGACGATACGCGTATATGAGCGAAAAATCTCATATACGAACGAAACAATGTTAAAACTTCGATTCCAATATAAAATAGATGTTTGATCTTATGAAATGCAATGTTCTGCATCGATTGGTAACATTTTTCAAACTGTGGCTCAAGTATTACTAAAGATTTCACGAAATTAACTTCGCGTATAGCGAAATTCGCGTATGTCGGTTAAGTTTTTCGATAAAAATCATATGAAAACGCCTATTTAAACATAGCAAACACGTTATATTCTTGTTATATTCTTTATTCTGCATCGATAGAATATAAAATCAATGAAATTGAACGAGATTTCAACTTTTCGTTTTTCGACGATACGCGTATATGAGCGAAAAATCGTATATACGATGCGAAACAATGTTAAAACTTTGATTCCAATATAAAATAGATGTTTGATCTTATGAAATGCAATGTTCTGCATCGATTGGTATCATTTTTCAAACTGTGGCTCAAGTATTACTAAAGATTTCACGAAATTAACTTCGCGTATAGCGAAATTCGCGTATGCCGATTACGTTTTTCGATAAAAATCATATGAAAACGCCTATTTAAACATAGTAAAAACGTTATATTCTTGTTATATTCTTTATTCTGCATCGATAGAATATAAAATCAATGAAATTGAACGAGATTTCAACTTTTCGTTTTTCGACGATACACGTATATGAGCGAAAAAACGTATATACGATGCGAAACAATGTTAAAACTTAGATTCCAATATAAAATAGATGTTTGATTTTATGAAATGCAATGTTCTGCATCGATTGGTAACATTTCTCAAACTGTGGCTCAAGTATTACTAAAGATTTCACAAATTTAACTTCGCATATAGCGAAATTCGCGTATGTCGATTACGTTTTTCGGTAAAAATCATATGAAAACGACTATTTATACATAGCAAAAACGTTATTTTCATGTTATATTCTTTATTCTTCATCGATAGAATATAAAATCAATAAAATTGAACGAGATATCAACTTTTCGTTTTTCGACGATACGCGTATATGAGCGAAAAATCGTATATACGAACGAAACAATGTTAAAACTTCGATTCCAATATAAAATAGATGTTTGATCTTATGAAATGCAATGTTCTGCATCGATTGGTAACATTTTTCAAACTGTGGCGCAAGTATTACAAAAGATTTCACGAATTTAACTTCGCGTATAGCGAAACTCGCGTATGCCGATTAAGTTTTTCGATAAAAATCATATGAAAACACCTATTTAAACATAGCAAACACGTTATATTCTTGTTATATTCTTTATTCTGCATCGATAGAATATAAAATCAATGAAATTGAACGAGATTTCAACTTTTCGTTTTTCGACGATACGCGTATATGAGCGAAAAATCGTATATACGATGCGAAACAATGTTAAAACTTTGATTCCAATATAAAATAGATGTTTGATCTTATGAAATGCAATGTTCTGCATCGATTGGTAACATTTTTCAAACTGTGGCGCAAGTATTACAAAAGATTTCACGAATTTAACTTCGCGTATAGCGAAATTCGCGTATGTCGATTAAGTTTTTCGATAAAAATCATATGAAAACGCCTATTTAAACATAGCAAACACGTTATATTCTTGTTATATTCTTTATTCTGCATCGATAGAATATAAAATCAATGAAATTGAACGAGACTTCAACTTTTCGTTTTTCGACGAAACGCGTATATGAGCGAAAAATCGTATATACGATGCGAAACAATGTTAAAACTTTGATTCCAATATAAAATAGATGTTTGATCTTATTAAATGCAATGTTCTGAATCGATTGGTAACATTTTTCAAACTGTGGCGCAAGTATTACTAAAGATTTCACGAAATTAACTTCGCGTATAGCGAAATTCGCGTATGCCGATTAAGTTTTTCGATAAAAATCATATGAAAACGCCTATTTAAACATAGCAAACACGTTATATTCTTGTTATATTCTTTATTCTGCATCGATAGAATATAAAATCAATGAAATTGAACGAGATATCTACTTTTCGTTTTTCGACGATACGCGTATATGAGCGAAAAATCGTATATACGATGCGAAACAATGTTAAAACTTTGATTCCAATATAAAATAGATGTTTAATCTTATGAAATGCAATGTTCTGCATCGATTGGTAACATTTTTCAAACTGTGGCCCAAGTATTACAAAAGATTTCACGAATTTAACTTCGCGTATAGCGAAATTCGCGTATGTCGATTAAGTTTATCGATAAAAATCATATGAAAACGACTATTTAAACATAGCAAACACGTTATATTCTTGTTATATTCTTTATTCTGCATCGATAGAATATAAAATCAATCAAATTGAACGAGATTTCAACTTTTCGTTTTTCGACGATACGCGTATATGAGCGAAAAATCGTATATACGATGCGAAACAATGTTAAAACTTTGATTCCAATATAAAATAGATGTTTGATCTTATGAAATGCAATGTTCTGCATCGATTGGTATCATTTTTCAAACTGTGGCTCAAGTATTACTAAAGATTTCACGAATTTAACTTCGCGTATAGCGAAATTCGCGTATGTCGATTAAGTTTTTTAATAAAAATCATATGATAACGCCTATTTAAACATAGCAAACACGTTATATTCTTGTTATATTCTTTATTCTGCATCGATAGAATATAAAATCAATGAAATTGAACGGGATTTCAACTTTTCGTTTTTCGACGATTCGCGTATATGAGCGATAAATCGTATATACGATGCGAAACAATGTTAAAACTTAGATTCCAATATAAAATAGATGTTTGATCTTATGAAATGCAATGTTTTGCATCGATTGGTAACATTTTTCAAACTGTGGCGCAACTATTACTAAAGATTTCACGAAATTAACTTCGCGTATAGCGAAATTCGCGTATGTCGGTTAAGTTTTTCGATAAAAATCATATGAAAACGCCTATTTAAACGTAGCAAACACGTTATATTCTTGTTATATTCTTTATTCTGCATCGATAGAATATAAAATCAATGAAATTGAACGAGATTTCAACTTTTCGTTTTTCGACGATACGCGTATATGAGCGAAAAATCGTATATACGATGCGAAACAATGTTAAAACTTTGATTCCAATATAAAATAGATGTTTGATCTTATGAAATGCAATGTTCTGCATCGATTGGTAACATTTTTCAAACTGTGGCGCAACTATTACTAAAGATTTCACGAAATTAACTTCGCGTATGTCGATTAAGTTTTTCGATAAAAATCATATGAAAACGACTATTTAAACATAGCAAAAACGTTATTTTCTTGTTATATTCATTATTCTGCATCGATAGAATATAAAATCAATGAAATTGAACGAGATTTCAAATTTCGTTTTCGACGATACGCGTATATGAGCGAAAATTCGTATATACGATGCGAAACAATGTTAAAACTTTGATTCCAATATAAAATAGATGTTTGATCTTATGAAATCCAATGTTCTGCATTGATTGGTATCATTTTTCAAACTGTGGCTCAAGTATTACTAAAGATTTCACGAAATTAACTACGCGTATAGCGAAATTCGCGTATGTCGATTAAGTTTTTCGATAAAAATCATATGAAAACGCCTATTTAAACATAGCAAACACGTTATATTCTTGTTATATTCTTTATTCTGCATCGATAGAATATAAAATCAATGAAATTGAACGAGATTTCAACTTTTCGTTTTTCGACGAAACGCGTATATGAGCGAAAAATCGTATATACGATGCGAAACAATGTTAAAACTTTGATTCCAATATAAAATAGATGTTTGATCTTATGAAATGCAATGTTCTGCATCGATTGGTAACATTTTTCAAACTGTGGCGCAAGTATTACAAAAGATTTCACGAATTTAACTTCGCGTATAGCGAAATTCGCGTATGTCGATTAAGTTTTTCGATAAAAATCATATGAAAACACCTATTTAAACATAGCAAACACGTTATATTCTTGTTATATTCTTTATTCTGCATCGATAGAATATAAAATCAATGAAATTGAACGAGATTTCAACTTTTCGTTTTTCGACGATACGCGTATATGAGCGAAAAATCGTATATACGATGCGAAACAATGTTAAAACTTTGATTCCAATATAAAATAGATGTTTGATCTTATGAAATGCAATGTTCTGCATCGATTGGTAACATTTTTCAAACTGTGGCGCAAGTATTACAAAAGATTTCACGAATTTAACTTCGCGTATAGCGAAATTCGCGTATGTCGATTAAGTTTTTCGATAAAAATCATATGAAAACGCCTATTTAAACATAGCAAACACGTTATATTCTTGTTATATTCTTTATTCTGCATCGATAGAATATTAAATCAATGAAATTGAACGAGACTTCAACTTTTCGTTTTTCGACGAAACGCGTATATGAGCGAAAAATCGTATATACGATGCGAAACAATGTTAAAACTTTGATTCCAATATAAAATAGATGTTTGATCTTATGAAATGCAATGTTCTGAATCGATTGGTAACATTTTTCAAACTGTGGCGCAAGTATTACTAAAGAATTCACGAAATTAACTTCGCGTATAGCGAAATTCGCGTATGCCGATTAAGTTTTTCGATAAAACCATATGAAAACGCCTATTTAAACATAGCAAACACGTTATATTCTTGTTATATTCTTTATTCTGCATCGATAGAATATAAAATCAATGAAATTGAACGAGATATCTACTTTTCGTTTTTCGACGATACGCGTATATGAGCGAAAAATCGTATATACGATGCGAAACAATGTTAAAACTTTGATTCCAATATAAAATAGATGTTTAATCTTATGAAATGCAATGTTCTGCATCGATTGGTAACATTTTTCAAACTGTGGCCCAAGTATTACAAAAGATTTCACGAATTTAACTTCGCGTATAGCGAAATTCGCGTATGTCGATTAAGTTTATCGATAAAAATCATATGAAAACGACTATTTAAACATAGCAAACACGTTATATTCTTGTTATATTCTTTATTCTGCATCGATAGAATATAAAATCAATCAAATTGAACGAGATTTCAACTTTTCGTTTTTCGACGATACGCGTATATGAGCGAAAAATCGTATATACGATGCGAAACAATGTTAAAACTTTGATTCCAATATAAAATAGATGTTTGATCTTATGAAATGCAATGTTCTGCATCGATTGGTATCATTTTTCAAACTGTGGCTCAAGTATTACTAAAGATTTCACGAATTTAACTTCGCGTATAGCGAAATTCGCGTATGTCGGTTAAGTTTTTCGATAAAAATCATATGAAAACGCCTATTTAAACGTAGCAAACACGTTATATTCTTGTTATATTCTTTATTCTGCATCGATAGAATATAAAATCAATGAAATTGAACGAGATTTCAACTTTTCGTTTTTCGACGATACGCGTATATGAGCGAAAAATCGTATATACGATGCGAAACAATGTTAAAACTTTGATTCCAATATAAAATAGATGTTTGATCTTATGAAATGCAATGTTCTGCATCGATTGGTAACATTTTTCAAACTGTGGCGCAACTATTACTAAAGATTTCACGAAATTAACTTCGCGTATGTCGATTAAGTTTTTCGATAAAAATCATATGAAAACGACTATTTAAACATAGCAAAAACGTTATTTTCTTGTTATATTCATTATTCTGCATCGATAGAATATAAAATCAATGAAATTGAACGAGATTTCAAATTTCGTTTTCGACGATACGCGTATATGAGCGAAAATTCGTATATACGATGCGAAACAATGTTAAAACTTTGATTCCAATATAAAATAGATGTTTGATCTTATGAAATCCAATGTTCTGCATTGATTGGTATCATTTTTCAAACTGTGGCTCAAGTATTACTAAAGATTTCACGAAATTAACTACGCGTATAGCGAAATTCGCGAATGTCGATTAAGTTTTTCGATAAAAATCATATGAAAACGCCTATTTAAACATAGCAAACACGTTATATTCTTGTTATATTCTTT
The DNA here is from genome assembly GCF_910589235.1 of Vespa crabro. Classification (NCBI taxonomy): domain Eukaryota; kingdom Metazoa; phylum Arthropoda; class Insecta; order Hymenoptera; family Vespidae; genus Vespa; species Vespa crabro. Next base: position 10,870,124 of record NC_060955.1, read on the forward strand.
ATTCTGCATCGATAGAATATAAAATCAATGAAATTGAACGAGATTTCAACTTTTCGTTTTTCGACGAAACGCGTATATGAGCGAAAAATCGTATATACGATGCGAAACAATGTTAAAACTTTGATTCCAATATAAAATAGATGTTTGATCTTATGAAATGCAATGTTCTGCATCGATTGGTAACATTTTTCAAACTGTGGCGCAAGTATTACAAAAGATTTCACGAATTTAACTTCGCGTATAGCGAAATTCGCGTATGTCGATTAAGTTTTTCGATAAAAATCATATGAAAACGCCTATTTAAACATAGCAAACACGTTATATTCTTGTTATATTCTTTATTCTGCATCGATAGAATATAAAATCAATGAAATTGAACGAGACTTCAACTTTTCGTTTTTCGACGAAACGCGTATATGAGCGAAAAATCGTATATACGATGCGAAACAATGTTAAAACTTTGATTCCAATATAAAATAGATGTTTGATCTTATGAAATGCAATGTTCTGAATCGATTGGTAACATTTTTCAAACTGTGGCGCAAGTATTACTAAAGATTTCACGAAATTAACTTGGCGTATAGCGAAATTCGCGTATGTCGATTAAGTTTTTCGATAAAAATCATATGAAAACGCCTATTTAAACATAGCAAACACGTTATATTCTTGTTATATTCTTTATTCTGCATCGATAGAATATAAAATCAATGAAATTGAACGAGACTTCAACTTTTCGTTTTTCGACGAAACGCGTATATGAGCGAAAAATCGTATATACGATGCGAAACAATGTTAAAACTTTGATTCCAATATAAAATAGATGTTTGATCTTATGAAATGCAATGTTCTGAATCGATTGGTAACATTTTTCAAACTGTGGCGCAAGTATTACTAAAGATTTCACGAAATTAACTTCGCGTATAGCGAAATTCGCGTATGCCGATTAAGTTTTTCGATAAAAATCATATGAAAACGCCTATTTAAACATAGCAAACACGTTATATTCTTGTTATATTCTTTATTCTGCATCGATAGAATATAAAATCAATGAAATTGAACGAGATATCTACTTTTCGTTTTTCGACGATACGCGTATATGAGCGAAAAATCGTATATACGATGCGAAACAATGTTAAAACTTTGATTCCAATATAAAATAGATGTTTAATCTTATGAAATGCAATGTTCTGCATCGATTGGTAACATTTTTCAAACTGTGGCCCAAGTATTACAAAAGATTTCACGAATTTAACTTCGCGTATAGCGAAATTCGCGTATGTCGATTAAGTTTTTTGATAAAAATCATATGATAACGCCTATTTAAACATAGCAAACACGTTATATTCTTGTTATATTCTTTATTCTGCATCGATAGAATATAAAATCAATGAAATTGAACGGGATTTCAACTTTTCGTTTTTCGACGATTCGCGTATATGAGCGATAAATCGTATATACGATGCGAAAAAATGTTAAAACTTAGATTCCAATATAAAATAGATGTTTGATCTTATGAAATGCAATGTTCTGCATCGATTGGTAACATTTTTCAAACTGTGGCGCAACTATTACTAAAGATTTCACGAAATTAACTTCGCGTATGTCGATTAAGTTTTTCGATAAAAATCATATGAAAACGACTATTTAAACATAGCAAAAACGTTATTTTCTTGTTATATTCATTATTCTGCATCGATAGAATATAAAATCAATGAAATTGAACGAGATTTCAAATTTCGTTTTCGACGATACGCGTATATGAGCGAAAATTCGTATATACGATGCGAAACAATGTTAAAACTTTGATTCCAATATAAAATAGATGTTTGATCTTATGAAATCCAATGTTCTGCATTGATTGGTATCATTTTTCAAACTGTGGCTCAAGTATTACTAAAGATTTCACGAAATTAACTACGCGTATAGCGAAATTCGCGTATGTCGATTAAGTTTTTCGATAAAAATCATATGAAAACGCCTATTTAAACATAGCAAACACGTTATATTCTTGTTATATTCTTTATTCTGCATCGATAGAATATAAAATCAATGAAATTGAACGAGATTTCAACTTTTCGTTTTTCGACGAAACGCGTATATGAGCGAAAAATCGTATATACGATGCGAAACAATGTTAAAACTTTGATTCCAATATAAAATAGATGTTTGATCTTATGAAATGCAACGTTCTGAATCGATTGGTAACATTTTTCAAACTGTGGCGCAAGTTTTACTAAAGATTTCACGAAATTAACTTCGCGTATAGCGAAATTCGCGTATGTCGATTAAGTTTTTAGATAAAAATCATATGAAAACGCCTATTTAAACATAGCAAACACGTTATATTCTTGTTATATTCTTTATTCTGCATCGATAGAATATAAAATCAATGAAATTGAACGAGATTTCAACTTTTCGTTTTTCGACGATACGCGTATATGAGCGAAAAATCGTATATACGATGCGAAACAATGTTAAAACTTTGATTCCAATATAAAATAGATGTTTGATCTTATGAAATGCAATGTTCTGCATCGATTGGTAACATTTTTCAAACTGTGGCGCAAGTATAACAAAAGATTTCACGAAATTAACTTCGCGTATAGCGAAATTCGCGTATGCCGATTACGTTTTTCGATAAAAATCATATGAAAACGCCTATTTAAACATAGTAAAAACGTTATATTCTTGTTATATTCTTTGTTCTGCATCGATAGAATATAAAATCAATGAAATGGAAGGAGATTTCAACTTTTCGTTTTTCGACGATACGCGTATATGAGCGAAAAATCTCATATACGAACGAAACAATGTTAAAACTTCGATTCCAATATAAAATAGATGTTTGATCTTATGAAATGCAATGTTCTGCATCGATTGGTAACATTTTTCAAACTGTGGCGCAAGTATTACAAAAGATTTCACGAAATTAACTTCGCATATAGCGAAATTCGCGTATGCCGATTACGTTTTTCGATAAAAATCATATGAAAACGCCTATTTAAACATAGTAAAAACGTTATATTCTTGTTATATTCTTTATTCTGCATCGATAGAATATAAAATCAATGAAATTGAACGAGATTTCAACTTTTCGTTTTTCGACGATACGCGTATATGAGCGAAAAATCGTATATACGATGCGAAACAATGTTAAAACTTAGATTCCAATATAAAATAGATGTTTGATCTTATGAAATGCAATGTTCTGCATCGATTGGTAACATTTCTCAAACTGTGGCTCAAGTATTACTAAAGATTTCACGAAATTAACTTCGCGTATAGCGAAATTCGCGTATGGCGATTAAGTTTTTCGATAAAAATCATATGAAAACGCCTATTTAAACATAGCAAACACGTTATATTCTTGTTATATTCTTTATCCTGCATCGATAGAATATAAAATCAATGAAATTGAACGAGATATCTACTTTTCGTTTTTCGACGATACGCGTATATGAGCGAAAAATCTCATATACGAACGAAACAATGTTAAAACTTCGATTCCAATATAAAATAGATGTTTGATCTTATGAAATGCAATGTTCTGCATCGATTGGTAACATTTTTCAAACTGTGGCGCAACTATTACTAAAGATTTCACGAAATTAACTTCGCGTATAGCGAAATTCGCGTATGTCGGTTAAGTTTTTCGATAAAAATCATATGAAAACGCCTATTTAAACATAGCAAACACGTTATATTCTTGTTATATTCTTTATTCTGCATCGATAGAATATAAAATCAATGAAATTGAACGAGATTTCAACTTTTCGTTTTTCGACGATACGCGTATATGAGCGAAAAATCGTATATACGATGCGAAACAATGTTAAAACTTTGATTCAAATATAAAATAGATGTTTGATCTTATGAAATGCAATGTTCTGCATCGATTGGTAACATTTTTCAAACTGTGGCGCAAGTATTACAAAAGATTTCAAGAAATTAACTTCGCGTATAGCGAAATTCGCGTATGCCGATTACGTTTATCGATAAAAATCATATGAAAACGCCTATTTAAACATAGTAAAAACGTTATATTCTTGTTATATTCTTTATTCTGCATCGATAGAATATAAAATCAATGAAATTGAACGAGATTTCAACTTTTCGTTTTTCGACGATACGCGTATATGAGCGAAAAATCGTATATACGATGCGAAACAATGTTAAAACTTTGATTCCAATATAAAATAGATGTTTGATCTTATGAAATGCAATGTTCTGCATCGATTGGTAACATATTTCAAACTGTGGCGCAACTATTACTAAAGATTTCACGAAATTAACTTCGCGTATAGCGAAATTCGCGTATGTCGGTTAAGTTTTTCGATAAAAATCATATGAAAACGCCTATTTAAACATAGCAAACACGTTACATTCTTGTTATATTCTTTATTCTGCATCGATAGAATATAAAATCAATGAAATTGAACGAAATTTCAACTTTTCGTTTTTCGACGAAACGCGTATATGAGCGAAAAATCGTATATACGATGCGAAACAATGTTAAAACTTTGATTCCAATATAAAATAGATGTTTGATCTTATGAAATGCAACGTACTGAATCGATTGGTAACATTTTTCAAACTGTGGCGCAAGTTTTACTAAAGATTTCACGAAATTAACTTCGCGTATAGCGAAATTCGCGTATGTCGATTAAGTTTTTCGAAAAAATCATATGAAAACGCCTATTTAAACATAGCAAACACGTTATATTCTTGTTATATTCTTTATTCTGCATCGATAGAATATAAAATCAATGAAATTGAACGAGATTTCAACTTTTCGTTTTTCGACGATACGCGTATATGAGCGAAAAATCGTATATACGATGCGAAACAATGTTAAAACTTAGATTCCAATATAAAATAGATGTTTGATCTTATGAAATGCAATGTTCTGCATCGATTGGTAACATTTCTCAAACTGTGGCTCAAGTATTACTAAAGATTTCGCGAAATTAACTTCGCGTATAGCGAAATTCGCGTATGCCGATTACGTTTTTCGATAAAAATCATATGAAAACGCCTATTTAAACATAGTAAAAACGTTATATTCTTGTTATATTCTTTATTCTGCATCGATAGAATATAAAATCAATGAAATTGAACGAGATTTCAACTTTTCGTTTTTCGACGATACGCGTATATGAGCGAAAAATCGTATATACGATGCGAAACAATGTTAAAACATAGATTCCAATATAAAATAGATGTTTGATCTTATGAAATGCAATGTTCTGCATCGATTGGTAACATTTCTCAAACTGTGGCTCAAGTATTACTAAAGATTTCACGAAATTAACTTCGCGTATAGCGAAATTCGCGTTGTCGATTAAGTTTTTCGATAAAAATCATATGAAAACGCCCATTTAAACATAACAAACACGTTATATTCTTGTTATATTCTTTTTTCTGCATCGATAGAATATAAAATCAATGAAATTGAACGAGATTTCAACTTTTCGTTTTTCGACGATACGCGTATATGAGCGAAAAATCTCATATACGAACGAAACAATGTTAAAACTTCGATTCCAATATAAAATAGATGTTTGATCTTATGAAATGCAATGTTCTGCATCGATTGGTAACATTTTTCAAACTGTGGCGCAAGTATTACAAAAGATTTCACGAAATTAACTTCGCATATAGCGAAATTCGCGTATGCCGATTACGTTTTTCGATAAAAATCATATGAAAACGCCTATTTAAACATAGTAAAAACGTTATATTCTTGTTATATTCTTTATTCTGCATCGATAGAATATAAAATCAATGAAATTGAACGAGATTTCAACTTTTCGTCTTTCGACGATACGCGTATATGAGCGAAAAATCGTATATACGATGCGAAACAATGTTAAAACTTAGATTCCAATATAAAATAGATGTTTGATCTTATGAAATGCAATGTTCTGCATCGATTGGTAACATTTCTCAAACTGTGGCTCAAGTATTACTAAAGATTTCACGAAATTAACTTCGCGTATAGCGAAATTCGCGTATGGCGATTAAGTTTTTCGATAAAAATCATATGAAAACGCCTATTTAAACATAGCAAACACGTTATATTCTTGTTATATTCTTTATCCTGCATCGATAGAATATAAAATCAATGAAATTGAACGAGATATCTACTTTTCGTTTTTCGACGATACGCGTATATGAGCGAAAAATCTCATATACGAACGAAACAATGTTAAAACTTCGATTCCAATATAAAATAGATGTTTGATCTTATGAAATGCAATGTTCTGCATCGATTGGTAACATTTTTCAAACTGTGGCGCAACTATTACTAAAGATTTCACGAAATTAACTTCGCGTATAGCGAAATTCGCGTATGTCGGTTAAGTTTTTCGATAAAAATCATATGAAAACGCCAATTTAAACATAGCAAACACGTTATATTCTTGTTATATTCTTTATTCTGCATCGATATAATATAAAATCAATGAAATTGAACGAGATTTCAACTTTTCGTTTTTCGACGAAACGCGTATATGAGCGAAAAATCGTATATACGATGCGAAACAATGTTAAAACTTAGATTCCAATATAAAATAGATGTTTGATCTTATGAAATGCAATGTTCTGCATCGATTGGTAACATTTCCCAAACTGTGGCGCAAGTTTTACTAAAGATTTCACGAAATTAACTTCGCGTATAGCGAAATTCGCGTATGTCGATTAAGTTTTTCGATAAAAATCATATGAAAACGCCTATTTAAACATAGCAAACACGTTATATTCTTGTTATATTCTTTATTCTGCATCGATAGAATATAAAATCAATGAAATTGAACGAGATTTCAACTTTTCGTTTTTCGACGATACGCGTATATGAGCGTAAAATCGTATATACGATGCGAAACAATGTTAAAACTTAGATTCCAATATAAAATAGATGTTTGATCTTATGAAATGCAATGTTCTGCATCGATTGGTAACATTTTTCAAACTGTGGCGCAAGTATTACAAAAGATTTCAAGAAATTAACTTCGCGTATAGCGAAATTCGCGTATGCCGATTACGTTTATCGATAAAAATCATATGAAAACGCCTATTTAAACATAGTAAAAACGTTATATTCTTGTTATATTCTTTATTCTGCATCGATAGAATATAAAATCAATGAAATTGAACGAGATTTCAACTTTTCGTTTTTCGACGATACGCGTATATGAGCGAAAAATCGTATATACGATGCGAAACAATGTTAAAACTTTGATTCCAATATAAAATAGATGTTTGATCTTATGAAATGCAATGTTCTGCATCGATTGGTAACATATTTCAAAACTGTGGCGCAACTATTACTAAAGATTTCACGAAATTAACTTCGCGTATAGCGAAATTCGCGTATGTCGGTTAAGTTTTTCGAAAAAATCATATGAAAACGCCTATTTAAACATAGCAAACACGCTATATTCTTGTTATATTCTTTATTCTGCATCGATAGAATATAAAATCAATGAAATTGAACGAGATATCTACCTTTCGTTTTTCGACGATACGCGTATATGAGCGAAAAATCTCATATACGAACGAAACAATGTTAAAACTTAGATTCCAATATAAAATAGATGTTTGATCTTATGAAATGCAATGTTCTGCATCGATTGGTAACATTTCTCAAACTGTGGCTCAAGTATTACTAAAGATTTCGCGAAATTAACTTCGCGTATAGCGAAATTCGCGTATGCCGATTACGTTTTTCGATAAAAATCATATGAAAACGCCTATTTAAACATAGTAAAAACGTTATATTCTTGTTATATTCTTTTTTCTGCATCGATAGAATATAAAATCAATGAAATTGAACGAGATTTCAACTTTTCGTTTTTCGACGATACGCGTATATGAGCGAAAAATCGTATATACGATGCGAAACAATGTTAAAACTTTGATTCCAATATAAAATAGATGTTTGATCTTATGAAATGCAATGTTCTGCATCGATTGGTAACATTTTTCAAACTGTGGCGCAAGTATAACAAAAGATTTCACGAAATTAACTTCGCGTATAGCGAAATTCGCGTATGCCGATTACGTTTTTCGATAAAAAACATATGAAAACGCCTATTTAAACATAGTAAAAACGTTATATTCTTGTTATATTCTTTATTCTGCATCGATAGAATATAAAATCAATGAAATTGAACGAGATTTCATCTTTTCGTTTTTCGACGATACGCGTATATGAGCGAAAAATCGTATATACGATGCGAAACAATGTTAAAACTTAGATTCCAATATAAAATAGATGTTTGATCTTATGAAATGCAATGTTCTGCATCGATTGGTAACATTTCTCAAACTGTGGCTCAAGTATTACTAAAGATTTCGCGAAATTAACTTCGCGTATAGCGAAATTCGCGTATGCCGATTACGTTTTTCGATAAAAATCATATGAAAACGCCTATTTAAACATAGTAAAAACGTTATATTCTTGTTATATTCTTTATTCTGCATCGATAGAATATAAAATCAATGAAATTGAACGAGATTTCAACTTTTCGTTTTTCGACGATACGCGTATATGAGCGAAAAATCGTATATACGATGCGAAACAATGTTAAAACATAGATTCCAATATAAAATAGATGTTTGATCTTATGAAATGCAATGTTCTGCATCGATTGGTAACATTTTTCAAACTGTTGCGCAAGTATTACAAAAGATTTGACGAATTTAACTTCGCGTATAGCGAAATTCGCGTATGTCGATTAAGTTTTTCGATAAAAATCATATGAAAACGCCTATTTAAACATAGCAAACACGTTATATTCTTGTTATATTCTTTATTCTGCATCGATAGAATATAAAATCAATGAAATTGAACGAGATATCTACTTTTCGTTTTTCGACGATACGCGTATATGAGCGAAAAATCTCATATACGAACGAAACAATGTTAAAACTTCGATTCCAATATAAAATAGATGTTTGATCTTATGAAATGCAATGTTCTGCATCGATTGGTAGCATTTCTCAAACTGTGGCGCAAGTATTACTAAAGATTTCACGAAATTAACTTCGCGTATAGCGAAATTCGCGTATGTCGATTAAGTTTTTCGATAAAAATCATATGAAAACGCCTATTTAAACATAGCAAACACGCTATATTCTTGTTATATTCTTTATTCTGCATCGATAGAATATAAAATCAATGAAATTGAACGAGATATCTACTTTTCGTTTTTCGACGATACGCGTATATGAGCGAAAAATCTCATATACGAACGAAACAATGTTAAAACTTAGATTCCAATATAAAATAGATGTTTGATCTTATGAAATGCAATGTTCTGCATCGATTGGTAACATTTCTCAAACTGTGGCTCAAGTATTACTAAAGATTTCGCGAAATTAACTTCGCGTATAGCGAAATTCGCGTATGCCGATTACGTTTTTCGATAAAAATCATATGAAAACGCCTATTTAAACATAGTAAAAACGTTATATTCTTGTTATATTCTTTTTTCTGCATCGATAGAATATAAAATCAATGAAATTGAACGAGATTTCAACTTTTCGTTTTTCGACGATACGCGTATATGAGCGAAAAATCGTATATACGATGCGAAACAATGTTAAAACTTTGATTCCAATATAAAATAGATGTTTGATCTTATGAAATGCAATGTTCTGCATCGATTGGTAACATTTTTCAAACTGTGGCGCAAGTATTACTAAAGATTTCACGAAATTAACTTCGCGTATAGCGAAATTCGCGTATGCCGATTACGTTTTTCGATAAAAATCATATGAAAGCGCCTATTTAAACATAGTAAAAACGTTATCTTCTTGTTATATTCTTTATTCTGCATCGATAGAATATAAAATCAATGAAATTGAAGGAGATTTCAACTTTTCGTTTTTCGACGATACGCGTATATGAGCGAAAAATCGTATATGCGATGCGAAACAATGTTAAAACTTAGATTCCAATATAAAATAGATGTTTGATCTTATGAAATTCAATGTTCTGCATCAATTGGTAACATTTCTCAAACTGTGGCTCAAGTATTACTAAAGATTTCACAAATTTAACTTCGCATATAGCGAAATTCGCGTATGTCGATTACGTTTTTCGATAAAAATCATATGAAAACGCCTATTTAAACATAGCAAACACGTTATATTCTTGTTATATTCTTTATTCTGCATCGATAGAATATAAAATCAATGAAATTGAACGAGATTTCAACTTTTCGTTTTTCGACGATACGCGTATATGAGCGAAAAATCGTATATACGATGCGAAACAATGTTAAAACTTTGATTCCAATATAAAATAGATGTTTGATCTTATGAAATGCAATGTTCTGCATCGATTGGTAACATTTTTCAAACTGTGGCGCAAGTATAACAAAAGATTTCACGAAATTAACTTCGCGTATAGCGAAATTCGCGTATGCCGATTACGTTTTTGATAAAAATCATATGAAAACGCCTATTTAAACATAGTAAAAACGTTATATTCTTGTTATATTCTTTATTCTGCATCGATAGAATATAAAATCAATGAAATTGAACGAGATTTCAACTTTTCGTTTTTCGACGAAACGCGTATATGAGCGAAAAATCGTATATACGATGCGAAACAATGTTAAAACTTTGATTCCAATATAAAATAGATGTTTGATCTTATGAAATGCAATGTTCTGAATCGATTGGTAACATTTTTCAAACTGTGGCGCAAGTATTACTAAAGATTTCACGAAATTAACTTCGCGTATAGCGAAATTCGCGTATGTCGATTAAGTTTTTCGATAAAAATCATATGAAAAAGCCTATTTAAACATAGCAAACACGTTATATTCTTGTTATATTCTTTATTCTGCATCGATAGAATATAAAATCAATGAAATTGAACGAGATATCTACTTTTCGTTTTTCGACGATACGCGTATATGAGCGAAAAATCTCATATACGAACGAAACAATGTTAAAACTTCGATTCCAATATAAAATAGATGTTTGATCTTATGAAATGCAATGTTCTGCATCGATTGGTAACATTTTTCAAACTGTGGCGCAACTATTACTAAAGATTTCACGAATTTAACTTCGCGTATAGCGAAATTCGCGTATGTCGATTAAGTTTTTCGATAAAAATCATATGAAAAAGCCTATTTAAACATAGCAAACACGTTATATTCTTGTTATATTCTTTATTCTGCATCGATAGAATATAAAATCAATGAAATTGAACGAGATATCTACTTTTCGTTTTTCGACGATACGCGTATATGAGCGAAAAATCTCATATACGAACGAAACAATGTTAAAACTTCGATTCCAATATAAAATAGATGTTTGATCTTATGAAATGCAATGTTCTGCATCGATTGGTAACATTTCTCAAACTGTGGCTCAAGTATTACTAAAGATTTCACGAAATTAACTTCGCGTATAGCGAAATTCGCGTATGCCGATTACGTTTTTCGATAAAAAACATATGAAAACGCCTATTTAAACATAGTAAAAACGTTATATTCTTGTTATATTCTTTATTCTGCATCGATAGAATATAAAATCAATGAAATTGAACGAGATTTCATCTTTTCGTTTTTCGACGATACGCGTATATGAGCGAAAAATCGTATATACGATGCGAAACAATGTTAAAACTTAGATTCCAATATAAAATAGATGTTTGATCTTATGAAATGCAATGTTCTGCATCGATTGGTAACATTTCTCAAACTGTGGCTCAAGTATTACTAAAGATTTCGCGAAATTAACTTCGCGTATAGCGAAATTCGCGTATGCCGATTACGTTTTTCGATAAAAATCATATGAAAACTCCTACTTAAACATAGTAAAAACGTTATATTCTTGTTATATTCTTTATTCTGCATCGATAGAATATAAAATCAATGAAATTGAACGAGATTTCAACTTTTCGTTTTTCGACGATACGCGTATATGAGCGAAAAATCGTATATACGATGCGAAACAATGTTAAAACATAGATTCCAATATAAAATAGATGTTTGATCTTATGAAATGCAATGTTCTGCATCGATTGGTAACATTTCTCAAACTGTGGCTCAAGTATTACTAAAGATTTCACGAAATTAACTTCGCGTATAGCGAAATTCGCGATGTCGATTAAGTTTTTCGATAAAAATCATATGAAAACGCCCATTTAAACATAACAAACACGTTATATTCTTGTTATATTCTTTTTTCTGCATCGATAGAATATAAAATCAATGAAATTGAACGAGATTTCAACTTTTCGTTTTTCGACGATACGCGTATATGAGCGAAAAATCGTATATACGAAGCGAAACAATGTTAAAACTTTGATTCCAATATAAAATAGATGTTTGATCTTATGAAATGCAATGTTCTGCATCGATTGGTAACATTTTTCAAACTGTTGCGCAAGTATTACAAAAGATTTCACGAATTTAACTTCGCGTATAGCGAAATTCGCGTATGTCGATTAAGTTTTTCGATAAAAATCATATGAAAACGCCTATTTAAACATAGCAAACACGTTATATTCTTGTTATATTCTTTATTCTGCATCGATAGAATATAAAATCAATGAAATTGAACGAGATTTCATCTTTTCGTTTTTCGACGATACGCGTATATGAGCGAAAAATCGTATATACGATGCGAAACAATGTTAAAACTTAGATTCCAATATAAAATAGATGTTTGATCTTATGAAATGCAATGTTCTGCATCGATTGGTAACATTTCTCAAACTGTGGCTCAAGTATTACTAAAGATTTCGCGAAATTAACTTCGCGTATAGCGAAATTCGCGTATGCCGATTACGTTTTTCGATAAAAATCATATGAAAACGCCAATTTAAACATAGTAAAAACGTTATATTCTTGTTATATTCTTTTTTCTGCATCGATAGAATATAAAATCAATGAAATTGAACGAGATTTCAACTTTTCGTTTTTCGACGATACGTGTATATGAGCGAAAAATCGTATATACGATGCGAAACAATGTTAAAACTTTGATTCCAATATAAAATAGATGTTTGATCTTATGAAATGCAATGTTCTGCATCGATTGGTAACATTTTTCAAACTGTGGCGCAAGTATTACTAAAGATTTCACGAAATTAACTTCGCGTATAGCGAAATTCGCGTATGCCGATTACGTTTTTCGATAAAAATCATATGAAAGCGCCTATTTAAACATAGTAAAAACGTTATCTTCTTGTTATATTCTTTATTCTGCATCGATAGAATATAAAATCAATGAAATTGAAGGAGATTTCAACTTTTCGTTTTTCGACGATACGCGTATATGAGCGAAAAATCGTATATGCGATGCGAAACAATGTTAAAACTTAGATTCCAATATAAAATAGATGTTTGATCTTATGAAATTCAATGTTCTGCATCAATTGGTAACATTTCTCAAACTGTGGCTCAAGTATTACTAAAGATTTCACAAATTTAACTTCGCATATAGCGAAATTCGCGTATGTCGATTACGTTTTTCGATAAAAATCATATGAAAACGCCTATTTAAACATAGCAAACACGTTATATTCTTGTTATATTCTTTATTCTGCATCGATAGAATATAAAATCAATGAAATTGAACGAGATTTCAACTTTTCGTTTTTCGACGATACGCGTATATGAGCGAAAAATCGTATATACGATGCGAAACAATGTTAAAACTTTGATTCCAATATAAAATAGATGTTTGATCTTATGAAATGCAATGTTCTGCATCGATTGGTAACATTTTTCAAACTGTGGCGCAAGTATAACAAAAGATTTCACGAAATTAACTTCGCGTATAGCGAAATTCGCGTATGCCGATTACGTTTTTGATAAAAATCATATGAAAACGCCTATTTAAACATAGTAAAAACGTTATATTCTTGTTATATTCTTTATTCTGCATCGATAGAATATAAAATCAATGAAATTGAACGAGATTTCAACTTTTCGTTTTTCGACGAAACGCGTATATGAGCGAAAAATCGTATATACGATGCGAAACAATGTTAAAACTTTGATTCCAATATAAAATAGATGTTTGATCTTATGAAATGCAATGTTCTGAATCGATTGGTAACATTTTTCAAACTGTGGCGCAAGTATTACTAAAGATTTCACGAAATTAACTTCGCGTATAGCGAAATTCGCGTATGTCGATTAAGTTTTTCGATAAAAATCATATGAAAAAGCCTATTTAAACATAGCAAACACGTTATATTCTTGTTATATTCTTTATTCTGCATCGATAGAATATAAAATCAATGAAATTGAACGAGATATCTACTTTTCGTTTTTCGACGATACGCGTATATGAGCGAAAAATCTCATATACGAACGAAACAATGTTATAACTTCGATTCCAATATAAAATAGATGTTTGATCTTATGAAATGCAATGTTCTGCATCGATTGGTAACATTTTTCAAACTGTGGCGCAACTATTACTAAAGATTTCACGAATTTAACTTCGCGTATAGCGAAATTCGCGTATGTCGATTAAGTTTTTCGATAAAAATCATATGAAAAAGCCTATTTAAACATAGCAAACACGTTATATTCTTGTTATATTCTTTATTCTGCATCGATAGAATATAAAATTAATGAAATTGAACGAGATATCTACTTTTCGTTTTTCGACGATACGCGTATATGAGCGAAAAATCTCATATACGAACGAAACAATGTTAAAACTTCGATTCCAATATAAAATAGATGTTTGATCTTATGAAATGCAATGTTCTGCATCGATTGGTAACATTTTTCAAACTGTGGCGCAACTATTACTAAAGATTTCACGAATTTAACTTCGCGTATAGCGAAATTCGCGTATGTCGATTAAGTTTTTCGATAAAAATCATATGAAAACGACTATTTAAACATAGCAAAAACGTTATTTTCCTGTTATATTCATTATTCTGCATCGATAGAATATAAAATCAATGAAATTGAACGAGATTTCAACTTTTCGTTTTTCGACGATACGCGTATATGAGCGAAAAATCGTATATACGATGCGAAACAATGTTAAAACTTTGATTCCAATATAAAATAGATGTTTGATCTTATGAAAAGCAATGTTCTGCATCGATTGGTAACATTTTTCAAACTGTGGCGCAAGTATTACAAAAGATTTCACGAATTTAACTTCGCGTATAGCGAAATTCGCGTATGTCGATTAAGTTTTTCGATAAAAATCATATGAAAACGACTATTTAATCATAGCAAAAACGTTATTTTCTTGTTATATTCTTTATTCTTCATCGATAGAATATAAAATCAATGAAATTGAACGAGATATCAACTTTTCGGTTTTTGACGATACGCGTATATGAGCAAAAAATCTCATATACGAACGAAACAATGTTAAAACTTCGATTCCAATATAAAATAGATGTTTGATCTTATGAAATGCAATGTTCTGCATCGATTGGTAACATTTTTCAAACTGTGGCGCAAGTATTACTATATATTTCACGAAATTAACTTTGCGTAAAGCGAAATTCGCGTATGTCGATTAAGTTTTTCGATAAAAATCATATGAAAACGCCTATTTAAACATAGCAAACACGTTATATTCTTGCTATATTCTTTATTCTGCATCGATAGAATATAAAATCAATGAAATTGAACGAGATTTCAACTTTTCGTTTTTCGACGAAACGCGTATATGAGCGAAAAATCGTATATACGATGCGAAACAATGTTAAAACTTTGTTTCCAATATAAAATAGATGTTTGATCTTATGAAATGCAATGTTCTGAATCGATTGGTAACATTTTTCAAACTGTGGCGCAAGTATTACTAAAGATTTCACGAAATTAACTTCGCGTATAGCGAAATTCGCGTATGTCGATTAAGTTTTTCGATAAAAATCATATGAAAACGCCTATTTAAACATAGCAAACACGTTATATTCTTGTTATATTCTTTATTCTGCATCGATAGAATATAAAATCAATGAAATTGAACGAGATATCTACTTTTCGTTTTTCGACGATACGCGTATATGAGCGAAAAATCTCATATACGAACGAAACAATGTTAAAACTTCGATTCCAATATAAAATAGATGTTTGATCTTATGAAATGCAATGTTCTGCTTCGATTGGTAACATTTTTCAAACTGTGGCGCAAGTATTACTAAAGATTTCACGAAATTAACTTCGCGTATGTCGATTAAGTTCTTCGATAAAAATCATATGAAAACGCCTATTTAAACATAGCAAACACGTTATATTCTTGTTATATTCTTTATTCTGCATCGATAGAATATAAAATCAATGAAATTGAACGAGATTTCAACTTTTCGTTTTTCGACGAAACGCGTATATGAGCGAAAAATCGTATATACGATGCGAAACAATGTTAAAACTTTGATTCCAATATAAAATAGATGTTTGATCTTATGAAATGCAATGTTCTGAATCGATTGGTAACATTTTTCAAACTGTGGCGCAAGTATTACTAAAGATTTCACGAAATTAACTTCGCGTATAGCGAAATTCGCGTATGTCGATTAAGTTTTTCGATAAAAATCATATGAAAACGCCTATTTAAACATAGCAAACACGTTATATTCTTGTTATATTCTTTATTCTGCATCGATAGAATATAAAATCAATGAAATTGAACGAGATTTCAACTTTTCGTTTTTCGACGATACGCGTATATGAGCGAAAAATCGTATATACGATGCGAAACAATGTTAAAACTTTGATTCCAATATAAAATAGATGTTTGATCTTATGAAATGCAATGTTCTGCATCGATTGGTATCATTTTTCAAACTGTGGCTCAAGTATTACTAAAGATTTCACGAAATTAACTTCGCGTATAGCGAAATTCGCGTATGTCGATTAAGTTTTTCGATAAAAATCATATGAAAACGCCTATTTAAACATAGCAAACACGTTATATTCTTGTTATATTCTTTATTCTGCATCGATAGAATATAAAATCAATGAAATTGAACGAGATTTCAACTTTTCGTTTTTCGACGATACGCGTATATGAGCGAAAAATCGTATATACGATGCGAAACAATGTTAAAACTTTGATTCCAATATAAAATAGATGTTTGATCTTATGAAATGCAATGTTCTGCATCGATTGGTAACATTTTTCAAACTGTGGCGCAACTATTACTAAAGATTTTACGAAATTAACTTCGCGTATAGCGAAATTCGCGTATGTCGGTTAAGTTTTTCGATAAAAATCATATGAAAACGCCTATTTAAACATAGCAAACACGTTATATTCTTGTTATATTCTTTATTCTGCATCGATAGAATATAAAATCAATGAAATTGAACGAGATTTCAACTTTTCGTTTTTCGACGATACGCGTATATGAGCGAAAAATCGTATATACGATGCGAAACAATATTAAAACTTTGATTCCAATATAAAATAGATGTTTGATCTTATGAAATGCAATGTTCTGCATCGATTGGTAACATTTTTCAAACTGTGGCGCAACTATTACTAAAGATTTCACGAATTTAACTTCGCGTATAGCGAAATTCGCGTATGTCGATTAAGTTTTTCGATAAAAATCATATGAAAACGACTATTTAAACATAGCAAAAACGTTATTTTCTTGTTATATTCATTATTCTGCATCGATAGAATATAAAATCAATGAAATTGAACGAGATTTCAACTTTTCGTTTTTCGACGATACGCGTATATGAGCGAAAAATCGTATATACGATGCGAAACAATGTTAAAACTTTGATTCCAATATAAAATAGATGTTTGATCTTATGAAATGCAATGTTCTGCATCGATTTGTAACATTTTTCAAACTGTGGCGCAAGTATTACAAAAGATTTCACGAATTTAACTTCGCGTATAGCGAAATTCGCGTATGTCGATTAAGTTTTTCGATAAAAATCATATGAAAACGACTATTTAAACATAGCAAAAACGTTATTTTCTTGTTATATTCTTTATTCTTCATCGATAGAATATAAAATCAATGAAATTGAACGAGATATCAACTTTTCGGTTTTTGACGATACGCGTATATGAGCAAAAAATCTCATATACGAACGAAACAATGTTAAAACTTCGATTCCAATATAAAATAGATGTTTGATCTTATGAAATGCAATGTTCTGCATCGATTGGTAACATTTTTCAAACTGTGGCGCAAGTATTACTAAAGATTTCACGAAATTAACTTCGCGTATAGCGAAATTCGCGTATGTCGATTAAGTTTTTCGATAAAAATCATATGAAAACGCCTATTTAAACATAGCAAACACGTTATATTCTTGTTATATTCTTTATTCTGCATCGATAGAATATAAAATCAATGAAATTGAACGAGATTTCAAATTTCGTTTTCGACGATACGCGTATATGAGCGAAAATTCGTATATACGATGCGAAACAATGTTAAAACTTTGATTCCAATATAAAATAGATGTTTGATCTTATGAAATGCAATGTTCTGAATCGATTGGTAACATTTTTCAAACTGTGGAGCAAGTATTACTAAAGATTTCACGAAATTAACTTCGCGTATGTCGATTAAGTTTTTCGATAAAAATCATATGAAAACGCCTATTTAAACATAGCAAACACGTTATATTCTTGTTATATTCTTTATTCTGCATCGATAGAATACAAAATCAATGAAATTGAACGAGATATCTACTTTTCGTTTTTCGACGATACGCGTATATGAGCGAAAAATCTCATATACGAACGAAACAATGTTAAAACTTCGATTCCAATATAAAATAGATGTTTGATCTTATGAAATGCAATGTTCTGCATCGATTGGTAACATTTTTCAAACTGTGGCGCAACTATTACTAAAGATTTCACGAAATTAACTTCGCGTATAGCGAAATTCGCGTATGTCGATTAAGTTTTTCGATAAAAATCATATGAAAACGACTATTTAAACATAGCAAAAACGTTATTTTCTTGTTATATTCATTATTCTGCATCGATAGAATATAAAATCAATGAAATTGAACGAGATTTCAACTTTTCGTTTTTCGACGATACGCGTATATGAGCGAAAAATCGTATATACGATGCGAAACAATGTTAAAACTTTGATTCCAGTATAAAATAGATGTTTGATCTTATGAAATGCAATGTTCTGCATCGATTGGTAACATTTTTCAAACTGTGGCGCAAGTATTACAAAAGATTTCACGAATTTAACTTCGCGTATAGCGAAATTCGCGTATGTCGATAAAGTTTTTCGATAAAAATCATATGAAAACGACTATTTAAACATAGCAAAAACGTTATTTTCTTGTTATATTCTTTATTCTTCATCGATAGAATATAAAATCAATGAAATTGAACGAGATATCAACTTTTCGGTTTTCGACGATACGCGTATATGAGCAAAAAATCTCATATACGAACGAAACAATGTTAAAACTTCGATTCCAATATAAAATAGATGTTTGATCTTATGAAATGCAATGTTCTGCATCGATTGGTAACATTTTTCAAACTGTGGCGCAAGTATTACTAAATATTTCACGAAATTAACTTTGCGTAAAGCGAAATTCGCGTATGTCGATTAAGTTTTTCGATAAAAATCATATGAAAACGCCTATTTAAACATAGCAAACACGTTATATTCTTGTTATATTCTTTATTCTGCATCGATAGAATATAAAATCAATGAAATTGAACGAGATTTCAACTTTTCGTTTTTCGACGATACGCGTATATGAGCGAAAAATCGTATATACGATGCGAAACAATGTTAAAACTTTGATTCTAATATAAAATAGATGTTTGATCTTATGAAATGCAATGTTCTGCATCGATTGGTAACATTTTTCAAACTGTGGCGCAAGTATTACAAATGATTTCACGAATTTAACTTCGCGTATAGCGAAATTCGCGTATGTCGATTAAGTTTTTCGATAAAAATCATATGAAAACGCCTATTTAAACATAGCAAACACGTTATATTCTTGTTATATTCTTTATTCTGCATCGATAGAATATAAAATCAATGAAATTGAACGAGATTTCAACTTTTCGTTTTTCGACGATACGCGTATATGAGCGAAAAATCTCATATTCGAACGAAACAATGTTAAAACTTCGATTCCAATGTAAAATAGATGTTTGATCTTATGAAATGCAATGTTCTGCATCGATTGGTAACATTTTTCAAACTGTGGCGCAACTATTACTAAAGATTTCACGAAATTAACTTAGCGTATAGCGAAATTCGCGTATGTCGGTTAAGTTTTTCGATAAAAATCATATGAAAACGCCTATTTAAACATAGCAAACACGTTATATTCTTGTTATATTCTTTATTCTGCATCGATAGAATATAAAATCAATGAAATTGAACGAGATTTCAACTTTTCGTTTTTCGACGATACGCGTATATGAGCGAAAAATCGTATATACGATGCGAACAATGTTAAAACTTTGATTCCAGTATAAAATAGATGTTTGATCTTATGAAATGCAATGTTCTGCATCGATTGGTATCATTTTTCAAACTGTGGCTCAAATATTACTAAAGATTTCACGAAATTAACTTCGCGTATAGCGAAATTCGCGTATGTCGATTAAGTTTTTCGATAAAAATCATATGAAAACGCCTATTTAAACATAGCAAACACGTTATATTCTTGTTATATTCTTTATTCTGCATCGATAGAATATAAAATCAATGAAATTGAACGAGATATCTACTTTTCGTTTTTCGACGATACGCGTATATGAGCGAAAAATCGTATATACGATGCGAAACAATGTTAAAACTTTGATTCCAATATAAAATAGATGTTTGATCTTATGAAATGCAATGTTCTGCATCGATTGGTAACATTTTTCAAACTGTGGCGCAAGTATTACAAAAGATTTCAGGAAATTAACTTCGCGTATAGCGAAATTCGCGTATGCCGATTAGGTTTTTCGATAAAAATCATATGAAAACGCCTATTTAAACATAGTAAAAACGTTATATTCTTGTTATATTCTTTATTCTGCATCGATAGAATATAAAATCAATGAAATTGAACGAGATTTCAACTTTTCGTTTTTTGACGATACGCGTATATGAGCGAAAAATCGTATATACGATGCGAAACAATGTTAAAACTTAGATTCCAATATAAAATAGATGTTTGATCTTATGAAATGCAATGTTCTGCATCGATTGGTAACATTTCTCAAACTGTGGCTCAAGTATTACTAAAGATTTCACGAAATTAACTTCGCGTATAGCGAAATTCGCGTATGTCGATTAAGTTTTTCGATAAAAATCATATGAAAACGCCTATTTAAACATAGCAAACACGTTATATTCTTGTTATATTCTTTATTCTGCATCGATAGAATATAAAATCAATGAAATTGAACGAGATATCTACTTTTTGTTTTTCGACGATACGCGTATATGAGCGAAAAATCGTATATACGATGCGAAACAATGTTAAAACTTTGATTCTAATATAAAATAGATGTTTGATCTTATGAAATGCAATGTTCTGCATCGATTGGTAACATTTTTCAAACTGTGGCGCAAGTATTACAAAAGATTTCACGAATTAAACATCGCGTATAGCGAAATTCGCGTATGTCGATTAAGTTTTTCGATAAAAATCATATGAAAACGCCTATTTAAACATAGCAAACACGTTATATTCTTGTTATATTCTTTACTCTGCATCGATAGAATATAAAATCAATGAAATTGAACGAGATTTCAACTTTTCGTTTTTCGACGATACGCGTATATGAGCGAAAAATCTCATATACGAACGAAACAATGTTAAAACTTCGATTCCAATATAAAATAGATGTTTGATCTTATGAAATGCAATGTTCTGCATCGATTGGTAACATTTTTCAAACTGTGGCGCAACTATTACTAAAGATTTCACGAAATTAACTTAGCGTATAGCGAAATTCGCGTATGTCGGTTAAGTTTTTCGATAAAAATCATATGAAAACGCCTATTTAAACATAGCAAACACGTTATATTCTTGTTATATTCTTTATTCTGCATCGATAGAATATAAAATCAATGAAATTGAACGAGATTTCAACTTTTCGTTTTTCGACGATACGCGTATATGAGCGAAAAATCGTATATACGATGCGAACAATGTTAAAACTTTGATTCCAGTATAAAATAGATGTTTGATCTTATGAAATGCAATGTTCTGCATCGATTGGTATCATTTTTCAAACTGTGGCTCAAATATTACTAAAGATTTCACGAAATTAACTTCGCGTATAGCGAAATTCGCGTATGTCGATTAAGTTTTTCGATAAAAATCATATGAAAACGCCTATTTAAACATAGCAAACACGTTATATTCTTGTTATATTCTTTATTCTGCATCGATAGAATATAAAATCAATGAAATTGAACGAGATTTCAACTTTTCGTTTTTCGACGATACGCGTATATGAGCGAAAAATCGTATATACGATGCGAAACAATGTTAAAACTTTGATTCCAATATAAAATAGATGTTTGATCTTATGAAATGCAATGTTCTGCATCGATTGGTATCATTTTTCAAACTGTGGCTCAAGTATTACTAAAGATTTCACGAAATTAACTTCGCGTATAGCGAAATTCGCGTATGTCGATTAAGTTTTTCGATAAAAATCATATGAAAACGCCTATTTAAACATAGCAAACACGTTATATTCTTGTTATATTCTTTATTCTGCATCGATAGAATATAAAATCAATGAAATTGAACGAGATTTCAACTTTTCGTTTTTCGACGATACGCGTATATGAGCGAAAAATCGTATATACGATGCGAAACAATGTTAAAACTTTGATTCCAATATAAAATAGATGTTTGATCTTATGAAATGCAATGTTCTGCATCGATTGGTAACATTTTTCAAACTGTGGCGCAACTATTACTAAAGATTTTACGAAATTAACTTCGCGTATAGCGAAATTCGCGTATGTCGGTTAAGTTTTTCGATAAAAATCATATGAAAACGCCTATTTAAACATAGCAAACACGTTATATTCTTGTTATATTCTTTATTCTGCATCGATAGAATATAAAATCAATGAAATTGAACGAGATTTCAACTTTTCGTTTTTCGACGATACGCGTATATGAGCGAAAAATCGTATATACGATGCGAACAATGTTAAAACTTTGATTCCAGTATAAAATAGATGTTTGATCTTATGAAATGCAATGTTCTGCATCGATTGGTAACATTTTTCAAACTGTGGCGCAAGTATTACAAAAGATTTCACGAATTAAACTTCGCGTATAGCGAAATTCGCGTATGTCGATTAAGTTTTTCGATAAAAATCATATGAAAACGCCTATTTAAACATAGCAAACACGTTATATTCTTGTTATATTCTTTATTCTGCATCGATAGAATATAAAATCAATGAAATTGAACGAGATTTCAACTTTTCGTTTTTCGACGATACGCGTATATGAGCGAAAAATCTCATATACGAACGAAACAATGTTAAAACTTCGATTCCAATATAAAATAGATGTTTGATCTTATGAAATGCAATGTTCTGCATCGATTGGTAACATTTTTCAAACTGTGGCGCAACTATTACTAAAGATTTCACGAAATTAACTTAGCGTATAGCGAAATTCGCGTATGTCGGTTAAGTTTTTCGGTAAAAATCATATGAAAACGCCTATTTAAACATAGCAAACACGTTATATTCTTGTTATATTCTTTATTCTGCATCGATAGAATATAAAATCAATGAAATTGAACGAGATTTCAACTTTTCGTTTTTCGACGATACGCGTATATGAGCGAAAAATCTCATATACGAACGAAACAATATAAAACTTCGATTCCAATATAAAATAGATGTTTGATCTTATGAAATGCAATGTTCTGCATCGATTGGTAACATTTTTCAAACTGTGGCGCAACTATTACTAAAGATTTCACGAAATTAACTTCGCGTATAGCGAAATTCGCGTATGTCGATTAAGTTTTTCGATAAAAATCATATGAAAACGCCTATTTAAACATAGCAAACACGTTATATTCTTGTTATATTCTTTACTCTGCATCGATAGAATATAAAATCAATGAAATTGAACGAGATTTCAACTTTTCGTTTTTCGACGATACGCGTATATGAGCGAAAAATCGTATATACGATGCGAAACAATGTTAAAACTTAGATTCCAATATAAAATAGATGTTTGATCTTATGAAATGCAATGTTCTGCATCGATTGGTAACATTTCTCAAACTGTGGCTCAAGTATTACTAAAGATTTCACGAAATTAACTTCGCGTATAGCGAAATTCGCGTATGTCGATTAAGTTTTTCGATAAAAATCATATGAAAACGCCTATTTAAACATAGCAAACACGTTATATTCTTGTTATATTCTTTATTCTGCATCGATAGAATATAAAATCAATGAAATTGAACGAGATATCTACTTTTCGTTTTTCGACGATACGCGTATATGAGCGAAAAATCGTATATACGATGCGAAACAATGTTAAAACTTTGATTCTAATATAAAATAGATGTTTGATCTTATGAAATGCAATGTTCTGCATCGATTGGTAACATTTTTCAAACTGTGGCGCAAGTATTACAAAAGATTTCACGAATTAAACTTCGCGTATAGCGAAATTCGCGTATGTCGATTAAGTTTTTCGATAAAAATCATATGAAAACGTCTATTTAAACATAGCAAACACGTTATATTCTTGTTATATTCTTTATCCTGCATCGATAGAATATAAAATCAATGAAATTGAACGAGATTTCAACTTTTCGTTTTTCGACGATACGCGTATATGAGCGAAAAATCGTATATACGATGCGAAACAATGTTAAAACTTTGATTCCAATATAAAATAGATGTTTGATCTTATGAAATGCAATGTTCTGCATCGATTGGTATCATTTTTCAAACTGTGGCTCAAGTATTACTAAAGATTTCACGAAATTAACTTCGCGTATAGCGAAATTCGCGTATGTCGATTAAGTTTTTCGATAAAAATCATATGAAAACGCCTATTTAAACATAGCAAACACGTTATATTCTTGTTATATTCTTTATTCTGCATCGATAGAATATAAAATCAATGAAATTGAACGAGATTTCAACTTTTCGTTTTTCGACGATACGCGTATATGAGCGAAAAATCGTATATACGATGCGAAACAATGTTAAAACTTTGATTCCAATATAAAATAGATGTTTGATCTTATGAAATGCAATGTTCTGCATCGATTGGTAACATTTTTCAAACTGTGGCGCAACTATTACTAAAGATTTTACGAAATTAACTTCGCGTATAGCGAAATTCGCGTATGTCGGTTAAGTTTTTCGATAAAAATCATATGAAAACGCCTATTTAAACATAGCAAACACGTTATATTCTTGTTATATTCTTTATTCTGCATCGATAGAATATAAAATCAATGAAATTGAACGAGATTTCAACTTTTCGTTTTTCGACGATACGCGTATATGAGCGAAAAATCGTATATACGATGCGAACAATGTTAAAACTTTGATTCCAGTATAAAATAGATGTTTGATCTTATGAAATGCAATGTTCTGCATCGATTGGTAACATTTTTCAAACTGTGGCGCAAGTATTACAAAAGATTTCACGAATTAAACTTCGCGTATAGCGAAATTCGCGTATGTCGATTAAGTTTTTCGATAAAAATCATATGAAAACGCCTATTTAAACATAGCAAACACGTTATATTCTTGTTATATTCTTTATTCTGCATCGAAAGAATATAAAATCAATGAAATTGAACGAGATTTCAACTTTTCGTTTTTCGACGATACGAGTATATGAGCGAAAAATCTCATATACGAACGAAACAATGTTAAAACTTCGATTCCAATATAAAATAGATGTTTGATCTTATGAAATGCAATGTTCTGCATCGATTGGTAACATTTTTCAAACTGTGGCGCAACTATTACTAAAGATTTCACGAAATTAACTTAGCGTATAGCGAAATTCGCGTATGTCGGTTAAGTTTTTCGATAAAAATCATATGAAAACGCCTATTTAAACATAGCAAACACGTTATATTCTTGTTATATTCTTTATTCTGCATCGATAGAATATAAAATCAATGAAATTGAACGAGATTTCAACTTTTCGTTTTTCGACGATACGCGTATATGAGCGAAAAATCGTATATACGATGCGAACAATGTTAAAACTTTGATTCCAGTATAAAATAGATGTTTGATCTTATGAAATGCAATGTTCTGCATCGATTGGTATCATTTTTCAAACTGTGGCTCAAATATTACTAAAGATTTCACGAAATTAACTTCGCGTATAGCGAAATTCGCGTATGTCGATTAAGTTTTTCGATAAAAATCATATGAAAACGCCTATTTAAACATAGCAAACACGTTATATTCTTGTTATATTCTTTACTCTGCATCGATAGAATATAAAATCAATGAAATTGAACGAGATTTCAACTTTTCGTTTTTCGACGATACGCGTATATGAGCGAAAAATCGTATATACGATGCGAAACAATGTTAAAACTTTGATTCCAGTATAAAATAGATGTTTGATCTTATGAAATGCAATGTTCTGCATCGATTGGTATCATTTTTCAAACTGTGGCTCAAATATTACTAAAGATTTCACGAAATTAACTTCGCGTATAGCGAAATTCGCGTATGTCGATTAAGTTTTTCGATAAAAATCATATGAAAACGCCTATTTAAACATAGCAAACACGTTATATTCTTGTTATATTCTTTACTCTGCATCGATAGAATATAAAATCAATGAAATTGAACGAGATTTCAACTTTTCGTTTTTCGACGATACGCGTATATGAGCGAAAAATCGTATATACGATGCGAAACAATGTTAAAACTTTGATTCCAATATAAAATAGATGTTTGATCTTATGAAATGCAATGTTCTGCATCGATTGGTAACATTTTTCAAACTGTGGCTCAAGTATTACTAAAGATTTCACGAAATTAACTTCGCGTATAGCGAAATTCGCGTATGTCGATTAAGTTTTTCGATAAAAATCATATGAAAACGCCTATTTAAACATAGCAAACACGTTATATTCTTGTTATATTCTTTATTCTGCATCGATAGAATATAAAATCAATGAAATTGAACGAGATTTCAACTTTTCGTTTTTCGACGATACGCGTATATGAGCGAAAAATCGTATATACGATGCGAAACAATGTTAAAACTTTGATTCCAATATAAAATAGATGTTTGATCATATGAAATGCATTGTTCTGCATCGATTGGTAACATTTTTCAAACTGTGGCGCAAGTATTACAAAAGATTTCACGAAACTAACTTCGCGTATAGCGAAATTCGCGTATGCCGATTACGTTTTTCGATAAAAATCATATGAAAACGCCTATATAAACATAGTAAAAACGTTATATTCTTGTTATATTCTTTATTCTGCATCGATAGAATATAAAATCAATGAAATTGAACGAGATTTCAACTTTTCGTTTTTCGACGATACGCGTATATGAGCGAAAAATCGTATATACGATGCGAAACAATGTTAAAACTTAGATTCCAATATAAAATAGATGTTTGATCTTATGAAATGCAATGTTCTGCATCGATTGGTAACATTTTTCAAACTGTGGCGCAAGTATTACTAAAGATTTCACGAAATTAACTTCGCGTAAAGCGAAATTCGCGTATGTTGATTAAGTTTTTCGATAAAAATCATATGAAAACGCCTATTTAAACATAGCAAACAGGTTATATTCTTGTTATATTCTTTATTCTGCATCGATAGAATATAAAATCAATGAAACTGAACGAGATTTCAACTTTTCGTTTTTCGACGATACGCGTATATGAGCGAAAAATCGTATATACGATGCGAAACAATGTTAAAACTTAGATTCCAATATAAAATAGATGTTTGATCTTATGAAATGCAATGTTCTGCATCGATTGGTATCATTTTTCAAACTGTGGCTCAAGTATTACTAAAGATTTCACGAAATTAACTTCGCGTATAGCGAAATTCGCGTATGTCGATTAAGTTTTTCGATAAAAATCATATGAAAACGCCTATTTAAACATAGCAAACACGTTATATTCTTGTTATATTCTTTATTCTGCATCGATAGAATATAAAATCAATGAAATTGAACGAGATTTCAACTTTTCGTTTTTCGACGATACGCGTATATGAGCGAAAAATCTCATATACGAACGAAACAATATAAAACTTCGATTCCAATATAAAATAGATGTTTGATCTTATGAAATGCAATGTTCTGCATCGATTGGTAACATTTTTCAAACTGTGGCGCAACTATTACTAAAGATTTCACGAAATTAACTTCGCGTATAGCGAAATTCGCGTATGTCGGTTAAGTTTTTCGATAAAAATCATATGAAAACGCCTATTTAAACATAGCAAACACGTTAAATTCTTGTTATATTCTTTATTCTGCATCGATAGAATATAAAATCAATGAAATTGAACGAGATTTCAACTTTTCGTTTTTCGACGATACGCGTATATGAGCGAAAAATCGTATATACGATGCGAAACAATGTTAAAACTTTGATTCCAATATAAAATAGATGTTTGATCTTATGAAATGCAATGTTCTGCATCGATTGGTAACATTTTTCAAACTGTGGCGCAAGTATTACAAAAGATTTCACGAAATTAACTTCGCGTATAGCGAAATTCGCGTATGCCGATTACGTTTTTCGATAAAAATCATATGAAAACGCCTATTTAAACATAGTAATAACGTTATATTCTTGTTATATTCTTTATTTTGCATCGATAGAATATAAAATCAATGAAATTGAACGAGATTTCAACTTTTCGTTTTTTGACGATACGCGTATATGAGCGAAAAATCGTATATACGATGCGAAACAATGTTAAAACTTTGATTCCAATATAAAATAGATGTTTGATCTTATGAAATGCAATGTTCTGCATCGATTGGTAACATTTTTCAAACTGTGGCTCAAGTATTACTAAAGATTTCACGAAATTAACTTCGCGTATAGCGAAATTCGCGTATGTCGATTAAGTTTTTCGATAAAAATCATATGAAAACGCCTATTTAAACATAGCAAACACGTTATATTCTTGTTATATTCTTTATTCTGCATCGATAGAATATAAAATCAATGAAATTGAACGAGATTTCAACTTTTCGTTTTTCGACGATACGCGTATATGAGCGAAAAATCGTATATACGATGCGAAACAATGTTAAAACTTTGATTCCAATATAAAATAGATGTTTGATCTTATGAAATGCAATGTTATGCATCGATTGGTAACATTTTTCAAACTGTGGCGCAAGTATTACAAAAGATTTCACGAAACTAACTTCGCGTATAGCGAAATTCGCGTATGCCGATTACGTTTTTCGATAAAAATCATATGAAAACGCCTATATAAACATAGTAAAAACGTTATATTCTTGTTATATTCTTTATTCTGCATCGATAGAATATAAAATCAATGAAATTGAACGAGATTTCAACTTTTCGTTTTTCGACGATACGCGTATATGAGCGAAAAATCGTATATACGATGCGAAACAATGTTAAAACTTAGATTCCAATATAAAATAGATGTTTGATCTTATGAAATGCAATGTTCTGCATCGATTGGTAACATTTTTCAAACTGTGGCGCAAGTATTACTAAAGATTTCACGAAATTAACTTCGCGTAAAGCGAAATTCGCGTATGTTGATTAAGTTTTTCGATAAAAATCATATGAAAACGCCTATTTAAACATAGCAAACAGGTTATATTCTTGTTATATTCTTTATTCTGCATCGATAGAATATAAAATCAATGAAATTGAACGAGATTTCAACTTTTCGTTTTTCGACGATACGCGTATATGAGCGAAAAATCGTATATACGATGCGAAACAATGTTAAAACTTTGATTCCAATATAAAATAGATGTTTGATCTTATGAAATGCAATATTCTGCATCGATTGGTATCATTTTTCAAACTGTGGCTCAAGTATTACTAAAGATTTCACGAAATTAACTTCGCGTATAGCGAAATTCGCGTATGTCGATTATGTTTTTCGATAAAAATCATATGAAAACGCCTATTTAAACATAGCAAACACGTTATATTCTTGTTATATTCTTTATTCTGCATCGATAGAATATAAAATCAATGAAATTGAACGAGATTTCAACTTTTCGTTTTTCGACGATACGCGTATATGAGCGAAGAATCTCATATACGAACGAAACAATATAAAACTTCGATTCCAATATAAAATAGATGTTTGATCTTATGAAATGCAATGTTCTGCATCGATTGGTAACATTTTTCAAACTGTGGCGCAACTATTACTAAAGATTTCACGAAATTAACTTCGCGTATAGCGAAATTCGCGTATGCCGATTACGTTTTTCGATAAAAATCATATGAAAACGCCTAATTAAACATAGTAATAACGTTATATTCTTGTTATATTCTTTATTTTGCATCGATAGAATATAAAATCAATGAAATTGAACGAGATTTCAACTTTTCGTTTTTTGACGATACGCGTATATGAGCGAAAAATCGTATATACGATGCGAAACAATGTTAAAACTTAGATTCCAATATAAAATAGATGTTTGATCTTATGAAATGCAATGTTCTGAATCGATTGGTATCATTTTTCAAACTGTGGCTCAAGTATTACTAAAGATTTCACGAAATTAACTTCGCGTATAGCGAAATTCGCGTATGTCGATTAAGTTTTTCGATAAAAATCATATGAAGACGCCTATTTAAACATAGCAAACACGTTATATTCTTGTTATATTCTTTATTCTGCATCGATAGAATATAAAATCAATGAAATTGAACGAGATTTCAACTTTTCGTTTTTCGACGATACGCGTATATGAGCGAAAAATCGTATATACGATGCGAAACAATGTTAAAACTTTGATTCCAATATAAAATAGATGTTTGATCTTATGAAATGCAATGTTCTGCATCGATTGGTAACATTTTTCAAACTGTGGCGCAAGTATTACAAAAGATTTCACGAAATTAACTTCGCGTATAGCGAAATTCGCGTATGCCGATTACGTTTTTCGATAAAAATCATATGAAAACGCCTATATAAACATAGTAAAAACGTTATATTCTTGTTATATTCTTTATTCTGCATCGATAGAATATAAAATCAATGAAATTGAACGAGATTTCAACTTTTCGTTTTTCGACGATACGCGTATATGAGCGAAAAATCGTATATACGATGCGAAACAATGTTAAAACTTAGATTCCAATATAAAAAAATGTTTGATCTTATGAAATGCAATGTTCTGCATCGATTGGTAACATTTTTCAAACTGTGGCTCAAGTATTACTAAAGATTTCACGAAATTAACTTCGCGTATAGCGAAATTCGCGTATGTCGATTAAGATTTTCGATAAAAATCATATGAAAACGCCTATTTAAACATAGCAAACACGTTATATTCATGTTATATTCTTTATTCTGCATCGATAGAATATAAAATCAATGAAATTGAACGAGATTTCAACTTTTCGTTTTTCGACGATACGCGTATATGAGCGAAAAATCGTATATACGATGCGAAACAATGTTAAAACTTAGATTCCAATATAAAATAGATGTTTGATCTTATGAAATGCAATGTTCTGCATCGATTGGTAACATTTCTCAAACTGTGGCTCAAGTATTACTAAAGATTTCACGAAATTAACTTCGCGTATAGCGAAATTCGCGTATGTCGATTAAGTTTTTCGATAAAAATCATATGAAAACGCCTATTTAAAGATAGCAAACACGTTATATTCTTGTTATATTCTTTATTCTGCATCGATAGAATATAAAATCAATGAAATTGAACGAGATATCTACTTTTCGTTTTTCGACGATACGCGTATATGAGCGAAAAATCTCATATACGAACGAAACAATGTTAAAACTTCGATTCCAATATAAAATAGATGTTTGAACTTATGAAATGCAATGTTCTGCATCGTTTGGTAACATTTTTCAAACTGTGGCGCAACTATTACTAAAGATTTCACGAAATTAACTTCGCGTATAGCGAAATTCGCGTATGTCGGTTAAGTTTTTCGCTAAAAATCATATGAAAACGCCTATTTAAACATAGCAAACACGTTATATTCTTGTTATATTCTTTATTCTGCATCGATAGAATATAAAATCAATGAAATTGAACGAGATTTCAAATTTTCGTTTTTCGACGATACGCGTATATGAGCGAAAAATCTCATATACGATCGAAACAATGTTAAAACTTCGATTCCAATATAAAATAGATGTTTGATCTTATGAAATGCAATGTTCTGCATCGTTTGGTAACATTTTTCAAACTATGGCGCAACTATTACTAAAGATTTCACGAAATTAACTTCGCGTATAGCGAAATTCGCGTATGTCGGTTAAGTTTTTCGATAAAAATCATATGAAAACGCCTATTTAAACATAGCAAACACGTTATATTCCTGTTATATTCTTTATTCTGCATCGATAGAATATAAAATCAATGAAATTGAACGAGATTTCAACTTTTCGTTTTTCAACGATACGCGTATATGAGCGAAAAATCGTATATACGATGCGAAGCAATGTTAAAACTTCGATTCCAATATAAAATAGATGTTTGATCTTATGAAATGCAATGTTCTGCATCGATTGGTATCATTTTTCAAACTGTGGCTCAAGTATTACTAAAGATTTCACGAAATTAACTTCGCGTATAGCGAAATTCGCGTATGTCGAATAAGTTTTTCGATAAAAATCATATGAAAACGCCTATTTAAACATAGCAAACACGTTATATTCTTGTTATATTCTTTATTCTGCATCGATAGAATATAAAATCAATGAAATTGAACGAGATTTCAACTTTTCGTTTTTCGACGATACGCGTATATGAGCGAAAAATCGTATATACGATGCGAAACAATGTTAAAACTTTGATTCCAATATAAAATAGATGTTTGATCTTATGAAATGCAACGTTCTGAATCGATTGGTAACATTTTTCAAACTGTGGCGCAAGTATTACTAAAGATTTCACGAAATTAACTTCGCATATAGCGAAATTCGCGTATGTCGATTAAGTTTTTCGATAAAAATCATTTGAAAACGCCTATTTAAACATAGCAAACACGTTATATTCTTGTAATATTCTTTATTCTGCATCGATAGAATATAAAATCAATGAAATTGAATGAGATATCGACTTTTCGTTTTTCGACGATACGCGTATATGAGCGAAAAATCTCATATACGAACGAAACAATGTTAAAACTTCGATTCCAATATAAAATAGATGTTTGATCTTATGAAATGCAATGTTCTGCATCGATTGGTAACATTTTTCAAACTGTGGCGCAACTATTACTAAAGATTTCACGAAATTAACTTCGCGTATAGCGAAATTCGCGTATGTCGGTTAAGTTTTTCGATAAAAATCATATGAAAACGCCTATTTAAAGATAGCAAACACGTTATATTCTTGTTATATTCTTTATTCTGCATCGATAGAATATAAAATCAATGAAATTGAAAGAGATATCTACTTTTCGTTTTTCGACGATACGCGTATATGAGCGAAAAATCTCATATACGAACGAAACAATGTTAAAACTTCGATTCCAATATAAAATAGATGTTTGATCTTATGAAATGCAATGTTCTGCATCGATTGGTAACATTTTTCAAACTGTGGCGCAACTATTACTAAAGATTTCACGAAATTAACTTCGCGTATAGCGAAATTCGCGTATGTCGATTAAGTTTTTCGATAAAAATCATATGAAAACGCCTATTTAAACATAGCAAACACGTTATATTCTTGTTATATTCTTTATTCTGCATCGATAGAAAATAAAATCAATGAAATTGAACGAGATTTAAACTTTTCGTTTTTCGACGATACGCGTATATGAGCGAAAAATCGTATATACGATGCGAAACAATGTTAAAACTTTGATTCCAATATAAAATAGATGTTTGATCTTATGAAATGCAACGTTCTGAATCGATTGGTAACATTTTTCAAACTGTGGCGCAAGTATTACTAAAGATTTCACGAAATTAACTTCGCGTATAGCGAAATTCGCGTATGTCGATTAAGTTTTTCGATAAATATCATATGAAAACGCCTATTTAAACATAGCAAACACGTTATATTCTTGTTATATTCTTTATTCTGAATCGATAGAATATAAAATCAATGAAATTGAACGAGATATCTACTTTTCGTTTTTCGACGATACGCGTATATGAGCGAAAAATCGTATATACGATGCGAAACAATGTTAAAACTTTGATTCCAATATAAAATAGATGTTTGATCTTATGAAATGCAATGTTCTGCATCGATTGGTAACATTTTTCAAACTGTGGCGCAAGTATTACAAAAGATTTCACGAATTTAACTTCGCGTATAGCGAAATTCGCGTATGTCGGTTAAGTTTTTCGATAAAAATCATATGAAAACGCCTATTTAAACATAGCAAACACGTTATATTCTTGTTATATTCTTTATTCTGCATCGATAGAATATAAAATCAATGAAATTGAACGAGATTTCAACTTTTCGTTTTTCGACGATACGCGTATATGAGCGAAAAATCGTATATACGATACGAAACAATGTTAAAACTTTGATTCCAATATAAAATAGATGTTTGATCTTATGAAATGCAATGTTCTGCATCGATTGGTATCATTTTTCAAACTGTGGCTCAAGTATTACTAAAGATTTCACGAAATTAACTTCGCGTATAGCGAAATTCGCGTATGTCGATTAAGTTTTTCGATAAAAATCATATGAAAACGCCTATTTAAACATAGCAAACATGGTATATTCTTGTTATATTCTTTATTCTGCATCGATAGAATATAAAATCAATGAAATTGATCGAGATTTCAACTTTTCGTTTTTCGACGATACGCGTATATGAGCGAAAAATCGTATATACGATGCGAAACAATGTTAAAACTTTGATTCCAATATAAAATAGATGTTTGATCTTATGAAATGCAACGTTCTGAATCGATTGGTAACATTTTTCAAACTGTGGCGCAAGTATTACTAAAGATTTCACGAAATTAACTTCGCGTATAGCGAAATTCGCGTATGTCGATTAAGTTTTTCGATAAAAATCATATGAAAACGCCTATTTAAACATAGCAAACACGTTATATTCTTGTTATATTCTTTATTCTGCATCGATAGAATATAAAATCAATGAAATTGAACGAGATATCTACTTTTCGTTTTTCGACGATACGCGTATATGAGCGAAAAATCTCATATACGAACGAAACAATGTTAAAACTTCGATTCCAATATAAAATAGATGTTTGATCTTATGAAATGCAATGTTCTGCATCGATTGGTAACATTTTTCAAACTGTGGCGCAACTATTACTAAAGATTTCACGAAATTAACTTCGCGTATAGCGAAATTCGCGTATGTCGGTTAAGTTTTTCGATAAAAATCATATGAAAACGCCTATTTAAACATAGCAAACACGTTATATTCTTGTTATATTCTTTATTCTGCATCGATAGAATATAAAATCAATGAAATTGAACGAGATTTCAACTTTTCGTTTTTCGACGATACGCGTATATGAGCGAAAAATCTTATAAACGATGCGAAACAATGTTAAAACTTTGATTCCAATATAAAATAGATGTTTGATCTTATGAAATGCAATGTTCTGCATCGATTGGTATCATTTTTCAAACTGTGGCTCAAGTATTACTAAAGATTTCACGAAATTAACTTCGCGTATAGCGAAATTCGCGTATGTCGATTAAGTTTTTCGATAAAAATCATATGAAAACGCCTATTTAAACATAGCAAACACGTTATATTCTTGTTATATTCTTTATTCTGCATCGATAGAATATAAAATCAATGAAATTGAACGAGATTTCAACTTTTCGTTTTTCGACGATACGCGTATATGAGCGAAAAATCGTATATACGATGCGAAACAATGTTAAAACTTTGATTCCAATATAAAATAGATGTTTGATCTTATGAAATGCAACGTTCTGAATCGATTGGTAACATTTTTCAAACTGTGGCGCAAGTATTACTAAAGATTTCACGAAATTAACTTCGCGTATAGCGAAATTCGCGTATGTCGATTAAGTTTTTCGATAAAAATCATATGAAAACGCCTATTTAAACATAGCAAACACGTTATATTCTTGTTATATTCTTTATTCTGCATCGATAGAATATAAAATCAATGAAATTGAACGAGATATCTACTTTTCGTTTTTCGACGATACGCGTATATGAGCGAAAAATCTCATATACGAACGATACAATGTTAAAACTTCGATTCCAATATAAAATAGATGTTTGATTTTATAAAATGCAATGTTCTGCATCGATTGGTAACATTTTTCAAACTGTGGCGCAACTATTACTAAAGATTTCACGAAATTAACTTCGCATATAGCGAAATTCGCGTATGTCGGTTAAGTTTTTCGATAAAAATCATATGAAAACGCCTATTTAAACATAGCACACACGTTATATTCTTGTTATATTCTTTATTCTGCATCGATAGAATATAAAATCAATGAAATTGAACGAGATTTCAACTTTTCGTTTTCGACGATACGCGTATATGAGCGAAAAATCGTATATACGATGCGAAACAATGTTAAAACTTAGATTCCAATATAAAATAGATGTTTGATCTTATGAAATGCAATGTTCTGCATCGATTGGTAACATTTCTCAAACTGTGGCTCAAGTATTACTAAAGATTTCACGAAATTAACTTCGCGTATAGCGAAATTCGCGTATGTCGATTAAGTTTTTCGATAAAAATCATATGAAAACGCCTATTTAAACATAGCAAACAAGTTATATTCTTGTTATATTCTTTATTCTGCATCGATAGAATATAAAATCAATGAAATTGAACGAGATATCTACTTTTCGTTTTTCGACGATACGCGTATATGAGCGAAAAATCGTATATACGATGCGAAACAATGTTAAAACTTTGATTCCAATATAAAATAGATGTTTGATCTTATGAAATGCAATGTTCTGCATCGATTGGTAACATTTCTCAAACTGTGGCTCAAGTATTACTAAAGATTTCACGATATTAACTTCGCGTATAGCGAAATTCGCGTATGTCGATTAAGTTTTTCGATAAAAATCATATGAAAACGCCTATTTAAACATAGCAAACACGTTATATTCTTGTAATATTCTTTATTCTGCATCGATAGAATATAAAATCAATGAAATTGAATGAGATATCTACTTTTCGTTTTTCGACGATACGCGTATATGAGCGAAAAATCTCATATACGAACGAAACAATGTTAAAACTTCGATTCCAATATAAAATAGATGTTTGATCTTATGAAATGCAACGTTCTGAATCGATTGGTAACATTTTTCAAACTGTGGCGCAAGTATTACTAAAGATTTCACGAAATTAACTTCGCGTATAGCGAAATTCGCGTATGTCGATTAAGTTTTTCGATAAAAATCATATGAAAACGCCTATTTAAACATAGCAAACACGTTATATTCTTGTTATATTCTTTATTCTGCATCGATAGAATATAAAATCAATGAAATTGAACGAGATATCTACTTTTCGTTTTTCGACGATACGCGTATATGAGCGAAAAATCTCATATACGAACGAAACAATGTTAAAACTTCGATTCCAATATAAAATAGATGTTTGATCTTATGAAATGCAATGTTCTGCATCGATTGGTAACATTTTTCAAACTGTGGCGCAACTATTACTAAAGATTTCACGAAATTAACTTCGCGTATAGCGAAATTCGCGTATGTCGATTAAGTTTTTCGATAAAAATCATATGAAAACGCCTATTTAAACATAGTAAAAACGTTATATTCTTGTTATATTCTTTATTCTGCATCGATAGAATATAAAATCAATGAAATTGAACGAGATTTCAACTTTTCGTTTTTCGACGATACGCGTATATGAGCGAAAAATCGTATATACGATGCGAAACAATGTTAAAACTTTGATTCCAATATAAAATAGATGTTTGATCTTATGAAATGCAATGTTCTGCATCGATTGGTATCATATTTCAAACTGTGGCTCAAGTATTACTAAAGATTTCACGAAATTAACTTCGCTTATAGCGAAATTCGCGTATGCCGATTAAGTTTTTCGATAAAAATCATATGAAAACGCCTATTTAAACATAGCAAACACGTTATATTCCTGTTATATTCTTTATTCTGCATCGATAGAATATAAAATCAATGAAATTGAACGAGATTTCAACTTTTCGTTTTTCGACGATACGCGTATATGAGCGAAAAATCGTATATACGATGCGAAGCAATGTTAAAACTTTGATTCCAATATAAAATAGATGTTTGATCTTATGAAACGCAATGTTCTGCATCGATTGGTATCATTTTTCAAACTGTGGCTCAAGTATTACTAAAGATTTCACGAAATTAACTTCGCGTATAGCGAAATTCGCGTATGTCGAATAAGTTTTTCGATAAAAATCATATGAAAACGCCTATTTAAACATAGTAAAAACGTTATATTCTTGTTATATTCTTTATTCTGCATCGATAGAATATAAAATCAATGAAATTGAACGAGATTTCAACTTTTCGTTTTTCGACGATACGCGTATATGAGCGAAAAATCGTATATACGATGCGAAACAATGTTAAAACTTAGATTCCAATATAAAATAGATGTTTGATCTTATGAAATGCAATGTTCTGCATCGATTGGTAACATTTCTCAAACTGTGGCTCAAGTATTACTAAAGATTTCACGAAATTAACTTCGCGTATAGCGAAATTCGCGTATGTCGATTAAGTTTTTCGATAAAAATCATATGAAAACGCCTATTTAAACATAGCAAACACGTTATATTCTTGTTATATTCTTTATTCTGCATCGATAGAATATAAAATCAATGAAATTGAACGAGATATCTACTTTTCGTTTTTCGACGATACGCGTATATGAGCGAAAAATCGTATATACGATGCGAAACAATGTTAAAACTTTGATTCCAATATAAAATAGATGTTTGATCTTATGAAATGCAATGTTCTGCATCGATTGGTAACATTTCTCAAACTGTGGCTCAAGTATTACTAAAGATTTCACGATATTAACTTCGCGTATAGCGAAATTCGCGTATGTCGATTAAGTTTTTCGATAAAAATCATATGAAAACGCCTATTTAAACATAGCAAACACGTTATATTCTTGTTATATTCTTTATTCTGCATCGATAGAATATAAAATCAATGAAATTGAACGAGAATTCAACTTTTCGTTTTTCGACGATACGCGTATATGAGCGAAAAATCGTATATACGATGCGAAACAATGTTAAAACTTTGATTCCAATATAAAATAGATGTTTGATCTTATGAAATGCAATGTTCTGCATCGATTGGTAACATTTTTCAAACTGTAGCGCAACTATTAATAAAGATTTCACGAAATTAACTTCGCGTATAGCGAAATTCGCGTATGTCGGTTAAGTTTTTCGATAAAAATCATATGAAAACGCCTATTTAAACATAGCAAACACGTCTTATTCTTGTTATATTCTTTATTCTGCATCGATAGAATATAAAATCAATGAAATTGAACGAGATTTCAACTTATCGTTTTTCGACGATTCGCGTATATGAGCGAAAAATCGTATATACGATGCGAAACAATGTTAAAACTTTGATTCCAATATAAAATAGATGTTTGATCTTATGAAATGCAACGTTCTGAATCGATTGGTAACATTTTTCAAACTGTGGCGCAAGTATTACTAAAGATTTCACGAAATTAACTTCGCGTATAGCGAAATTCGCGTATGTCGATTAAGTTTTTCGATAAAAATCATATGAAAACGCCTATTTAAACATAGCA
The DNA here is from genome assembly GCF_910589235.1 of Vespa crabro. Taxonomy (NCBI): domain Eukaryota; kingdom Metazoa; phylum Arthropoda; class Insecta; order Hymenoptera; family Vespidae; genus Vespa; species Vespa crabro. The sequence goes on from NC_060955.1 coordinate 10,910,118, forward strand.
AACACGTTATATTCTTGTTATATTCTTTATTCTGCATCGATAGAATATAAAATCAATGAAATTGAACGAGATATCTACTTTTCGTTTTTCGACGATACGCGTATATGAGCGAAAAATCTCATATACGAACGATACAATGTTAAAACTTCGATTCCAATATAAAATAGATGTTTGATTTTATAAAATGCAATGTTCTGCATCGATTGGTAACATTTTTCAAACTGTGGCGCAACTATTACTAAAGATTTCACGAAATTAACTTCGCATATAGCGAAATTCGCGTATGTCGGTTAAGTTTTTCGATAAAAATCATATGAAAACGCCTATTTAAACATAGCACACACGTTATATTCTTGTTATATTCTTTATTCTGCATCGATAGAATATAAAATCAATGAAATTGAACGAGATTTCAACTTTTCGTTTTTCGACGATACGCGTATATGAGCGAAAAATCGTATATACGATGCGAAACAATGTTAAAACTTTGATTCCAATATAAAATAGATGTTTGATCTTATGAAATGCAATGTTCTGCATCGATTGGTAACATTTTTCAACTGTGGCGCAAGTATTACAAAAGATTTCACGAAATTAACTTCGCGTATAGCGAAATTCGCGTATGCCGTTTACGTTTTTCGATAAAAATCATATGAAAACGCCTATTTAAACATAGTAAAGACGTTATATTCTTGTTATATTCTTTATTCTGCATCGATAGAATATAAAATCAATGAAATTGAACGAGATTTCAACTTTTCGTTTTTCGACGATACGCGTATATGAGCGAAAAATCGTATATACGATGCGAAACAATGTTAAAACTTAGATTCCAATATAAAATAGATGTTTGATCTTATGAAATGCAATGTTCTGCATCGATTGGTAACATTTCTCAAACTGTGGCTCAAGTATTACTAAAGATTTCACGAAATTAACTTCGCGTATAGCGAAATTCGCGTATGTCGATTAAGTTTTTCGATAAGAATCATATGAAAACGCCTATTTAAACATAGCAAACACGTTATATTCTTGTAATATTCTTTATTCTGCTTCGATAGAATATAAAATCAATGAAATTGAACGAGATATCTACTTTTCGTTTTTCGACGATACGCGTATATGAGCGAAAAATCGTATATACGATGCGAAACAATGTTTAAACTTTGATTCCAATATAAAATAGATGTTTGATCTTATGAAATGCAATGTTCTGCATCGATTGGTAACATTTTTCAAACTGTGGCGCAAGTATTACAAAAGATTTCACGAATTTAACTTCGCGTATAGCGAAATTCGCGTATGTCGATTAAGTTTTTCGATAAAAATCATATGAAAACGCCTATTTAAACATAGCAAACACGTTATATTCTTGTTATATTCTTTATTCTGCATCGATAGAATATAAAATCAATGAAATTGAACGAGAATTCAACTTTTCGTTTTTCGACGATACGCGTATATGAGCGAAAAATCGTATATACGATGCGAAACAATGTTAAAACTTTGATTCCAATATAAAATAGATGTTTGATCTTATGAAATGCAATGTTCTGCATCGATTGGTATCATTTTTCAAACTGTGGCTCAAGTATTACTAAAGATTTCACGAAATTAACTTCGCGTATAGCGAAATTCGCGTATGTCGATTAAGTTTTTCGATAAAAATCATTTGAAAACTCCTATTTAAACATAGCAAACACGTTATATTCTTGTTATATTCTTTATTCTGCATCGATAGAATATAAAATCAATGAAATTGAACGAGATATCTACTTTTCGTTTTTCGACGATACGCGTATATGAGCGAAAAATCTCATATACGAACGAAACAATGTTAAAACTTCGATTCCAATATAAAATAGATGTTTGATCTTATGAAATGCAATGTTCTGCATCGATTGGTAACATTTTTCAACTGTGGCGCAAGTATTACAAAAGATTTCACGAAATTAACTTCGCGTATAGCGAAATTCGCGTATGCCGATTACGTTTTTCGATAAAAATCATATGAAAACGCCTATTTAAACATAGTAAAAACGTTATATTCTTGTTATATTCTTTATTCTGCATCGATAGTATATAAAATCAATGAAATTGAACGAGATTTCAACTTTTCGTTTTTCGACGATACGCGTATATGAGCGAAAAATCGTATCTACGATATGAAACTATGATAAAACTTAGATTCCAATATAATATCGATGTTTGATCTTATGAAATGCAATGTTCTGCATCGATTGGTAACATTTCTCAAACTGTGGCTCAAGTATTACTAAAGATTTCACGAAATTAATTTCGCGTATAGCGAAATTCGCGTATGTCGATTAAGTTTTTCGATAAGAATCATATGAAAACGCCTATTTAAACATAGCAAACACGTTATATTCTTGTAATATTCTTTATTCTGCTTCGATAGAATATAAAATCAATGAAATTGAAAGAGATATCTACTTTTCGTTTTTCGACGATACGCGTATATGAGCGAAAAATCGTATATACGTTGCGAAACAATGTTAAAACTTTGATTCCAATATAAAATAGATGTTTGATCTTATGAAATGCAATGTTCTGCATCGATTGGTAACATTTTTCAAACTGTGGCGCAAGTATTACAAAAGATTTCACGAATTTAACTTCGCGTATAGCGAAATTCGCGTATGTCGGTTAAGTTTTTCGATAAAAATCATATGAAAACGCCTATTTAAACATTGCAAACACGTTATATTCTTGTTATATTCTTTATTCTGCATCGATAGAATATAAAATCAATGAAATTGAACGAGATTTCAACTTTTCGTTTTTCGACGATACGCGTATATGAGCGAAAAATCGTATATACGATGCGAAGCAATGTTAAAACTTTGATTCCAATATAAAATAGATGTTTGAACTTATGAAATGCAATGTTCTGCATCGATTGGTATCATTTTTCAAACTGTGGCTCAAGTATTACTAAAGATTTCACGAAATTAACTTCGTGTATATCGAAATTCGCGTATGTCGATTAAGTTTTTCGATAAAAATCATATGAAAACGCCTATTTAAACATAGCAAACACGTTATATTCTTGTTATATTCTTTATTCTGCATCGATAGAATATAAAATCAATGAAATTGAACGAGATTTCAACTTTTCGTTTTTCGACGATACGCGTATATGAGCGAAAAATCGTATATACGATGCGAAACAATGTTAAAACTTTGATTCCAATATAAAATAGATGTTTGATCTTATGAAATGCAATGTTCTGCATCGATTGGTAACATTTTTCAACTGTGGCGCAAGTATTACAAAAGATTTCACGAAATTAACTTCGCGTATAGCGAAATTCGCGTATGCCGTTTACGTTTTTCGATAAAAATCTTATGAAAACGCCTATTTAAACATAGTAAAGACGTTATATTCTTGTTATATTCTTTATTCTGCATCGATAGAATATAAAATCAATGAAATTGAACGAGATTTCAACTTTTCGTTTTTCGACGATACGCGTATATGAGCGAAAAATCGTATATACGATGCGAAACAATGTTAAAACTTAGATTCCAATATAAAATAGATGTTTGATCTTATGAAATGCAATGTTCTGCATCGATTGGTAACATTTCTCAAACTGTGGCTCAAGTATTACTAAAGATTTCACGAAATTAACTTCGCGTATAGCGAAATTCGCGTATGTCGATTAAGTTTTTCGATAAGAATCATATGAAAACGCCTATTTAAACATAGCAAACACGTTATATTCTTGTAATATTCTTTATTCTGCTTCGATAGAATATAAAATCAATGAAATTGAACGAGATATCTACTTTTCGTTTTTCGACGATACGCGTATATGAGCGAAAAATCGTATATACGATGCGAAACAATGTTTAAACTTTGATTCCAATATAAAATAGATGTTTGATCTTATGAAATGCAATGTTCTGCATCGATTGGTAACATTTTTCAAACTGTGGCGCAAGTATTACAAAAGATTTCACGAATTTAACTTCGCGTATAGCGAAATTCGCGTATGTCGGTTAAGTTTTTCGATAAAAATCATATGAAAACGCCTATTTAAACATAGCAAACACGTTATATTCTTGTTATATTCTTTATTCTGCATCGATAGAATATAACATCAATGAAATTGAACGAGATTTCAACTTTTCGTTTTTCGACGATACGCGTATATGAGCGAAAAATCGTATATACGATGCGAAGCAATGTTAAAACTTTGATTCCAATATAAAATAGATGTTTGATCTTATGAAGTGCAATGTTCTGCATCGATTGGTATCATTTTTCAAACTGTGGCTCAAGTATTACTAAAGATTTCACGAAATTAACTTCGCGTATAGCGAAATTCGCGTATGTCGAATAAGTTTTTCGATAAAAATCATATGAAAACGCCTATTTAAACATAGCAAACACGTTATATTCTTGTTATATTCTTTATTCTGCATCGATAGAATATAAAATCAATGAAATTGAAAGAGATATCTACTTTTCATTTTTCGACGATACGCGTATATGAGCGAAAAATCTCATATACGAACGAAACAATGTTAAAACTTCGATTCCAATATAAAATAGATGTTTGATCTTATGAAATGCAATGTTCTGCATCGATTGGTAACATTTTTCAAACTGTGGCGCAACTATTACTAAAGATTTCACGAAATTAACTTCGCGTATAGCGAAATTCGCGTATGTCGGTTAAGTTTTTCGATAAAAATCATATGAAAACGCCTATTTAAACATAGCAAACACGTTATATTCTTGTTATATTCTTTATTCTGCATCGATAGAATATAAAAGCAATGAAATTGAACGAGATTTCAACTTTTCGTTTTTCGACGATACGCGTATATGAGCGAAAAATCGTATATACGATGCGAAACAATGTTAAAACTTTGATTCCAATATAAAATAGATGTTTGATCTTATGAAATGCAATGTTCTGCATCGATTGGTATCATTTTTCAAACTGTGGCTCAAGTATTACTAAAGATTTCACGAAATTAACTTCGCGTATATCGAAATTCGCGTATGTCGATTAAGTTTTTCGATAAAAATCATATGAAAACGCCTATTTAAACATAGCAAACACGTTATATTCTTGTTATATTCTTTATTCTGCATCGATAGAATATAAAATCAATGAAATTGAACGAGATTTCAACTTTTCGTTTTTCGACGATACGCGTATATGAGCGAAAAATCGTATATACGATGCGAAACAATGTTAAAACTTTGATTCCAATATAAAATAGATGTTTGATCTTATGAAATGCAATGTTCTGCATCTATTGGTAACATTTTTCAACTGTGGCGCAAGTATTACAAAAGATTTCACGAAATTAACTTCGCGTATAGCGAAATTCGCGTATGTCGATTAAGTTTTTCGATAAAAATCATATGAAAACGCCTATTTAAACATAGCAAACACGTTATATTCTTGTTATATTCTTTATTCTGCATCGATAGAATATAAAATCAATGAAATTGAACGAGATATCTACTTTTCGTTTTTCGACGATACGCGTATATGAGCGAAAAATCGTATATACGATGCGAAACAATGTTAAAACTTTGATTCCAATATAAAATAGATGTTTGATCTTATGAAATGCAATGTTCTGCATCGATTGGTAACATTTCTCAAACTGTGGCTCAAGTATTACTAAAGATTTCACGATATTTACTTCGCGTATAGCGAAATTCGCGTATGTCGATTAAGTTTTTCGATAAAAATCATATGAAAACGCCTATTTAAACATAGCAAACACGTTATATTCTTGTTATATTCTTTATTCTGCATCGATAGAATATAAAATCAATGAAATTGAACGAGAATTCAACTTTTCGTTTTTCGACGATACGCGTATATGAGCGAAAAATCGTATATACGATGCGAAACAATGTTAAAACTTTGATTCCAATATAAAATAGATGTTTGATCTTATGAAATGCAATGTTCTGCATCGATTGGTATCATTTTTCAAACTGTGGCTCAAGTATTACTAAAGATTTCACGAAATTAACTTCGCGTATAGCGAAATTCGCGTATGTCGATTAAGTTTTTCGATAAAAATCATTTGAAAACTCCTATTTAAACATAGCAAACACGTTATATTCTTGTTATATTCTTTATTCTGCATCGATAGAATATAAAATCAATGAAATTGAACGAGATATCTACTTTTCGTTTTTCGACGATACGCGTATATGAGCGAAAAATCTCATATACGAACGAAACAATGTTAAAACTTCGATTCCAATATAAAATAGATGTTTGATCTTATGAAATGCAATGTTCTGCATCGATTGGTAACATTTTTCAACTGTGGCGCAAGTATTACAAAAGATTTCACGAAATTAACTTCGCGTATAGCGAAATTCGCGTATGCCGATTACGTTTTTCGATAAAAATCATATGAAAACGCCTATTTAAACATAGTAAAAACGTTATATTCTTGTTATATTCTTTATTCTGCATCGATAGTATATAAAATCAATGAAATTGAACGAGATTTCAACTTTTCGTTTTTCGACGATACGCGTATATGAGCGAAAAATCGTATATACGATGCGAAACAATGTTAAAACTTAGATTCCAATATAAAATAGATGTTTGATCTTATGAAATGCAATGTTCTGCATCGATTGGTAACATTTCTCAAACTGTGGCTCAAGTATTACTAAAGATTTCACGAAATTAATTTCGCGTATAGCGAAATTCGCGTATGTCGATTAAGTTTTTCGATAAGAATCATATGAAAACGCCTATTTAAACATAGCAAACACGTTATATTCTTGTAATATTCTTTATTCTGCTTCGATAGAATATAAAATCAATGAAATTGAAAGAGATATCTACTTTTCGTTTTTCGACGATACGCGTATATGAGCGAAAAATCGTATATACGTTGCGAAACAATGTTAAAACTTTGATTCCAATATAAAATAGATGTTTGATCTTATGAAATGCAATGTTCTGCATCGATTGGTAACATTTTTCAAACTGTGGCGCAAGTATTACAAAAGATTTCACGAATTTAACTTCGCGTATAGCGAAATTCGCGTATGTCGGTTAAGTTTTTCGATAAAAATCATATGAAAACGCCTATTTAAACATTGCAAACACGTTATATTCTTGTTATATTCTTTATTCTGCATCGATAGAATATAAAATCAATGAAATTGAACGAGATTTCAACTTTTCGTTTTTCGACGATACGCGTATATGAGCGAAAAATCGTATATACGATGCGAAGCAATGTTAAAACTTTGATTCCAATATAAAATAGATGTTTGAACTTATGAAATGCAATGTTCTGCATCGATTGGTATCATTTTTCAAACTGTGGCTCAAGTATTACTAAAGATTTCACGAAATTAACTTCGTGTATATCGAAATTCGCGTATGTCGATTAAGTTTTTCGATAAAAATCATATGAAAACGCCTATTTAAACATAGCAAACACGTTATATTCTTGTTATATTCTTTATTCTGCATCGATAGAATATAAAATCAATGAAATTGAACGAGATTTCAACTTTTCGTTTTTCGACGATACGCGTATATGAGCGAAAAATCGTATATACGATGCGAAACAATGTTAAAACTTTGATTCCAATATAAAATAGATGTTTGATCTTATGAAATGCAATGTTCTGCATCGATTGGTAACATTTTTCAACTGTGGCGCAAGTATTACAAAAGATTTCACGAAATTAACTTCGCGTATAGCGAAATTCGCGTATGCCGTTTACGTTTTTCGATAAAAATCATATGAAAACGCCTATTTAAACATAGTAAAGACGTTATATTCTTGTTATATTCTTTATTCTGCATCGATAGAATATAAAATCAATGAAATTGAACGAGATTTCAACTTTTCGTTTTTCGACGATACGCGTATATGAGCGAAAAATCGTATATACGATGCGAAACAATGTTAAAACTTAGATTCCAATATAAAATAGATGTTTGATCTTATGAAATGCAATGTTCTGCATCGATTGGTAACATTTCTCAAACTGTGGCTCAAGTATTACTAAAGATTTCACGAAATTAACTTCGCGTATAGCGAAATTCGCGTATGTCGATTAAGTTTTTCGATAAGAATCATATGAAAACGCCTATTTAAACATAGCAAACACGTTATATTCTTGTAATATTCTTTATTCTGCTTCGATAGAATATAAAATCAATGAAATTGAACGAGATATCTACTTTTCGTTTTTCGACGATACGCGTATATGAGCGAAAAATCGTATATACGATGCGAAACAATGTTTAAACTTTGATTCCAATATAAAATAGATGTTTGATCTTATGAAATGCAATGTTCTGCATCGATTGGTAACATTTTTCAAACTGTGGCGCAAGTATTACAAAAGATTTCACGAATTTAACTTCGCGTATAGCGAAATTCGCGTATGTCGGTTAAGTTTTTCGATAAAAATCATATGAAAACGCCTATTTAAACATAGCAAACACGTTATATTCTTGTTATATTCTTTATTCTGCATCGATAGAATATAACATCAATGAAATTGAACGAGATTTCAACTTTTCGTTTTTCGACGATACGCGTATATGAGCGAAAAATCGTATATACGATATGAAGCAATGTTAAAACTTTGATTCCAATATAAAATAGATGTTTGATCTTATGAAGTGCAATGTTCTGCATCGATTGGTATCATTTTTCAAACTGTGGCTCAAGTATTACTAAAGATTTCACGAAATTAACTTCGCGTATAGCGAAATTCGCGTATGTCGAATAAGTTTTTCGATAAAAATCATATGAAAACGCCTATTTAAACATAGCAAACACGTTATATTCTTGTTATATTCTTTATTCTGCATCGATAGAATATAAAATCAATGAAATTGAAAGAGATATCTACTTTTCATTTTTCGACGATACGCGTATATGAGCGAAAAATCTCATATACGAACGAAACAATGTTAAAACTTCGATTCCAATATAAAATAGATGTTTGATCTTATGAAATGCAATGTTCTGCATCGATTGGTAACATTTTTCAAACTGTGGCGCAACTATTACTAAAGATTTCACGAAATTAACTTCGCGTATAGCGAAATTCGCGTATGTCGGTTAAGTTTTTCGATAAAAATCATATGAAAACGCCTATTTAAACATAGCAAACACGTTATATTCTTGTTATATTCTTTATTCTGCATCGATAGAATATAAAAGCAATGAAATTGAACGAGATTTCAACTTTTCGTTTTTCGACGATACGCGTATATGAGCGAAAAATCGTATATACGATGCGAAACAATGTTAAAACTTTGATTCCAATATAAAATAGATGTTTGATCTTATGAAATGCAATGTTCTGCATCGATTGGTAACATTTTTCAAACTGTGGCGCAAGTATTACAAAAGATTTCACGAATTTAACTTCGCCAATAGCGAAATTCGCGTATGTCGATTAAGTTTTTCGATAAAAATTATATGAAAACGCCTATTTAAACATAGCAAACACGTTATATTCTTGTTATATTCTTTATTCTGCATCGATAGAATATAAAATCAATGAAATTGAACGAGATTTCAACTTTTCGTTTTTCGACGATACGCGTATATGAGCGAAAAATCGTATATACGATGCGAAACAATGTTAAAACTTTGATTCCAATATAAAATAGATGTTTGATCTTATGAAATGCAATGTTCTGCATCGATTGGTACAATTTTCAAACTGTGGCGCAAGTATTACAAAAGATTTCACGAAATTAACTTCGCGTATAGCGAAATTCGCGTATGTCGATTAAGTTTTTCGATAAAAATCATATGAAAACGCCTATTTAAACATAGCAAACACGTTATATTCTTGTTATATTCTTTATTCTGCTTCGATAGAATATAAAATCAATGAAATTGAACGAGATATCTACTTTTCGTTTTTCGACGATACGCGTATATGAGCGAAAAATCGTATATACGATGCGAAACAATGTTAAAACTTTGATTCCAATATAAAATAGATGTTTGATCTTATGAAATGCAATGTTCTGCATCGATTGGTAACATTTTTCAAACTGTGGCGCAAGTATTACAAAAGATTTCACGAATTTAACTTCGCGTATAGCGAAATTCGCGTATGTCGGTTAAGTTTTTCGATAAAAATCATATGAAAACGCCTATTTAAACATAGCAAACACGTTATATTCTTGTTATATTCTTTATTCTGCATCGATAGAATATAAAATCAATGAAATTGAACGAGATATCTACTTTTCGTTTTTCGACGATACGCGTATATGAGCGAAAAATCTCATATACGAACGAAACAATGTTAAAACTTCGATTCCAATATAAAATAGATGTTTGATCTTATGAAATGCAATGTTCTGCATCGATTGGTAACATTTTTCAAACTGTGGCGCAAGTATTACAAAAGATTTCACGAATTTAACTTCGCGTATAGCGAAATTCGCGTATGTCGGTTAAGTTTTTCGATAAAAATCATATGAAAACGCCTATTTAAACAAAGCAAACACGTTATATTCTTGTTATATTCTTTATTCTGCATCGATAGAATATAAAATCAATGAAATTGAACGAGATTTCAACTTTTCGTTTTTCGACGATACGCGTATATGAGCGAAAAATCGTATATACGATGCGAAGCAATGTTAAAACTTTGATTCCAATATAAAATAGATGTTTGATCTTATGAAATGCAATGTTCTGCATCGATTGGTATCATTTTTCAAACTGTGGCTCAAGTATTACTAAAGATTTCACGAAATTAACTTCGCGTATATCGAAATTCGCGTATGTCGTTTAAGTTTTTCGATAAAAATCATATGAAAACGCCTATTTAAACATAGCAAACACGTTATATTCTTGTTATATTCTTTATTCTGCATCGATAGAATATAAAATCAATGAAATTGAACGAGATTTCAACTTTTCGTTTTTCGACGATACGCGTATATGAGCGAAAAATCGTATATACGATGCGAAACAATGTTAAAACTTTGATTCCAATATAAAATAGATGTTTGATCTTATGAAATGCAATGTTCTGCATCGATTGGTAACATTTTTCAACTGTGGCGCAAGTATTACAAAAGATTTCACGAAATTAACTTCGCGTATAGCGAAATTCGCGTATGCCGATTACGTTTTTCGATAAAAATCATATGAAAACGCCTATTTAAACATAGTAAAAACGTTATATTCTTGTTATATTCTTTATTCTGCATCGATAGTATATAAAATCAATGAAATTGAACGAGATTTCAACTTTTCGTTTTTCGACGATACGCGTATATGAGCGAAAAATCGTATCTACGATGCGAAACAATGTTAAAACTTAGATTCCAATATAAAATAGATGTTTGATCTTATGAAATGCAATGTTCTGCATCGATTGGTAACATTTCTCAAACTGTGGCTCAAGTATTACTAAAGATTTCACGAAATTAATTTCGCGTATAGCGAAATTCGCGTATGTCGATTAAGTTTTTCGATAAGAATCATATGAAAACGCCTATTTAAACATAGCAAACACGTTATATTCTTGTAATATTCTTTATTCTGCTTCGATAGAATATAAAATCAATGAAATTGAAAGAGATATCTACTTTTCGTTTTTCGACGATACGCGTATATGAGCGAAAAATCGTATATACGTTGCGAAACAATGTTAAAACTTTGATTCCAATATAAAATAGATGTTTGATCTTATGAAATGCAATGTTCTGCATCGATTGGTAACATTTTTCAAACTGTGGCGCAAGTATTACAAAAGATTTCACGAATTTAACTTCGCGTATAGCGAAATTCGCGTATGTCGGTTAAGTTTTTCGATAAAAATCATATGAAAACGCCTATTTAAACATAGCAAACACGTTATATTCTTGTTATATTCTTTATTCTGCATCGATAGAATATAAAATCAATGAAATTGAACGAGATTTCAACTTTTCGTTTTTCGACGATACGCGTATATGAGCGAAAAATCGTATATACGATGCGAAGCAATGTTAAAACTTTGATTCCAATATAAAATAGATGTTTGAACTTATGAAATGCAATGTTCTGCATCGATTGGTATCATTTTTCAAACTGTGGCTCAAGTATTACTAAAGATTTCACGAAATTAACTTCGCGTATATCGAAATTCGCGTATGTCGATTAAGTTTTTCGATAAAAATCATATGAAAACGCCTATTTAAACATAGCAAACACGTTATATTCTTGTTATATTCTTTATTTTGCATCGATAGAATATAAAATCAATGAAATTGAACGAGATTTCAACTTTTCGTTTTTCGACGATACGCGTATATGAGCGAAAAATCGTATATACGATGCGAAACAATGTTAAAACTTTGATTCCAATATAAAATAGATGTTTGATCTTATGAAATGCAATGTTCTGCATCGATTGGTAACATTTTTCAACTGTGGCGCAAGTATTACAAAAGATTTCACGAAATTAACTTCGCGTATAGCGAAATTCGCGTATGCCGATTACGTTTTTCGATAAAAATCATATGAAAACGCCTATTTAAACATAGTAAAAACGTTATATTCTTGTTATATTCTTTATTCTGCATCGATAGTATATAAAATCAATGAAATTGAACGAGATTTCAACTTTTCGTTTTTCGACGATACGCGTATATGAGCGAAAAATCGTATCTACGATGCGAAACAATGTTAAAACTTAGATTCCAATATAAAATAGATGTTTGATCTTATGAAATGCAATGTTCTGCATCGATTGGTAACATTTCTCAAACTGTGGCTCAAGTATTACTAAAGATTTCACGAAATTAATTTCGCGTATAGCGAAATTCGCGTATGTCGATTAAGTTTTTCGATAAGAATCATATGAAAACGCCTATTTAAACATAGCAAACACGTTATATTCTTGTAATATTCTTTATTCTGCTTCGATAGAATATAAAATCAATGAAATTGAAAGAGATATCTACTTTTCGTTTTTCGACGATACGCGTATATGAGCGAAAAATCGTATATACGTTGCGAAACAATGTTAAAACTTTGATTCCAATATAAAATAGATGTTTGATCTTATGAAATGCAATGTTCTGCATCGATTGGTAACATTTTTCAAACTGTGGCGCAAGTATTACAAAAGATTTCACGAATTTAACTTCGCGTATAGCGAAATTCGCGTATGTCGGTTAAGTTTTTCGATAAAAATCATATGAAAACGCCTATTTAAACATAGCAAACACGTTATATTCTTGTTATATTCTTTATTCTGCATCGATAGAATATAAAATCAATGAAATTGAACGAGATTTCAACTTTTCGTTTTTCGACGATACGCGTATATGAGCGAAAAATCGTATATACGATGCGAAGCAATGTTAAAACTTTGATTCCAATATAAAATAGATGTTTGAACTTATGAAATGCAATGTTCTGCATCGATTGGTATCATTTTTCAAACTGTGGCTCAAGTATTACTAAAGATTTCACGAAATTAACTTCGCGTATATCGAAATTCGCGTATGTCGATTAAGTTTTTCGATAAAAATCATATGAAAACGCCTATTTAAACATAGCAAACACGTTATATTCTTGTTATATTCTTTATTTTGCATCGATAGAATATAAAATCAATGAAATTGAACGAGATTTCAACTTTTCGTTTTTCGACGATACGCGTATATGAGCGAAAAATCGTATATACGATGCGAAACAATGTTAAAACTTTGATTCCAATATAAAATAGATGTTTGATCTTATGAAATGCAATGTTCTGCATCGATTGGTAACATTTTTCAACTGTGGCGCAAGTATTACAAAAGATTTCACGAAATTAACTTCGCGTATAGCGAAATTCGCGTATGCCGTTTACGTTTTTTCGATAAAAATCATATGAAAACGCCTATTTAAACATAGTAAAAACGTTATATTCTTGTTATATTCTTTATTCTGCATCGATAGAATATAAAATCAATGAAATTGAACGAGATTTCAACTTTTCGTTTTTCGACGATACGCGTATATGAGCGAAAAATCGTATATACGATGCGAAACAATGTTAAAACTTAGATTCCAATATAAAATAGATGTTTGATCTTATGAAATGCAATGTTCTGCATCGATTGGTAACATTTCTCAAACTGTGGCTCAAGTATTACTAAAGATTTCACGAAATTAACTTCGCGTATAGCGAAATTCGCGTATGTCGATTAAGTTTTTCGATAAGAATCATATGAAAACGCCTATTTAAACATAGCAAACACGTTATATTCTTGTAATATTCTTTATTCTGCATCGATAGAATATAAAAGCAATGAAATTGAACGAGATTTCAACTTTTCGTTTTTCGACGATACGCGTATATGAGCGAAAAATCGTATATACGATGCGAAACAATGTTAAAACTTTGATTCCAATATAAAATAGATGTTTGATCTTATGAAATGCAATGTTCTGCATCGATTGGTAACATTTTTCAAACTGTGGCGCAAGTATTACAAAAGATTTCACGAATTTAACTTCGCGTATAGCGAAATTCGCGTATGTCGGTTAAGTTTTTCGATAAAAATCATATGAAAACGCCTATTTAAACAAAGCAAACACGTTATATTCTTGTTATATTCTTTATTCTGCATCGATAGAATATAAAATCAATGAAATTGAACGAGATTTCAACTTTTCGTTTTTCGACGATACGCGTATATGAGCGAAAAATCGTATATACGATGCGAAGCAATGTTAAAACTTTGATTCCAATATAAAATAGATGTTTGATCTTATGAAATGCAATGTTCTGCATCGATTGGTATCATTTTTCAAACTGTGGCTCAAGTATTACTAAAGATTTCACGAAATTAACTTCGCGTATATCGAAATTCGCGTATGTCGTTTAAGTTTTTCGATAAAAATCATATGAAAACGCCTATTTAAACATAGCAAACACGTTATATTCTTGTTATATTCTTTATTCTGCATCGATAGAATATAAAATCAATGAAATTGAACGAGATTTCAACTTTTCGTTTTTCGACGATACGCGTATATGAGCGAAAAATCGTATATACGATGCGAAACAATGTTAAAACTTTGATTCCAATATAAAATAGATGTTTGATCTTATGAAATGCAATGTTCTGCATCGATTGGTAACATTTTTCAACTGTGGCGCAAGTATTACAAAAGATTTCACGAAATTAACTTCGCGTATAGCGAAATTCGCGTATGTCGATTACGTTTTTCGATAAAAATCATATGAAAACGCCTATTTAAACATAGTAAAAACGTTATATTCTTGTTATATTCTTTATTCTGCATCGATAGTATATAAAATCAATGAAATTGAACGAGATTTCAACTTTTCGTTTTTCGACGATACGCGTATATGAGCGAAAAATCGTATCTACGATGCGAAACAATGTTAAAACTTAGATTCCAATATAAAATAGATGTTTGATCTTATGAAATGCAATGTTCTGCATCGATTGGTAACATTTCTCAAACTGTGGCTCAAGTATTACTAAAGATTTCACGAAATTAATTTCGCGTATAGCGAAATTCGCGTATGTCGATTAAGTTTTTCGATAAGAATCATATGAAAACGCCTATTTAAACATAGCAAACACGTTATATTCTTGTAATATTCTTTATTCTGCTTCGATAGAATATAAAATCAATGAAATTGAAAGAGATATCTACTTTTCGTTTTTCGACGATACGCGTATATGAGCGAAAAATCGTATATACGTTGCGAAACAATGTTAAAACTTTGATTCCAATATAAAATAGATGTTTGATCTTATGAAATGCAATGTTCTGCATCGATTGGTAACATTTTTCAAACTGTGGCGCAAGTATTACAAAAGATTTCACGATATTAACTTCGCTTATAGCGAAATTCGCGTATGTCGGTTAAGTTTTTCGATAAAAATCATATGAAAACGCCTATTTAAACATAGCAAACACGTTATATTCTTGTTATATTCTTTATTCTGCATCGATAGAATATAAAATCAATGAAATTGAACGAGATTTCAACTTTTCGTTTTTCGACGATACGCGTATATGAGCGAAAAATCGTATATACGATGCGAAGCAATGTTAAAACTTTGATTCCAATATAAAATAGATGTTTGAACTTATGAAATGCAATGTTCTGCATCGATTGGTATCATTTTTCAAACTGTGGCTCAAGTATTACTAAAGATTTCACGAAATTAACTTCGCGTATATCGAAATTCGCGTATGTCGATTAAGTTTTTCGATAAAAATCATATGAAAACGCCTATTTAAACATAGCAAACACGTTATATTCTTGTTATATTCTTTATTCTGCATCGATAGAATATAAAATCAATGAAATTGAACGAGATTTCAACTTTTCGTTTTTCGACGATACGCGTATATGAGCGAAAAATCGTATATACGATGCGAAACAATGTTAAAACTTTGATTCCAATATAAAATAGATGTTTGATCTTATGAAATGCAATGTTCTGCATCGATTGGTAACATTTTTCAACTGTGGCGCAAGTATTACAAAAGATTTCACGAAATTAACTTCGCGTATAGCGAAATTCGCGTATGCCGTTTACGTTTTTCGATAAAAATCATATGAAAACGCCTATTTAAACATAGTAAAAACGTTATATTCTTGTTATATTCTTTATTCTGCATCGATAGAATATAAAATCAATGAAATTGAACGAGATTTCAACTTTTCGTTTTTCGACGATACGCGTATATGAGCGAAAAATCGTATATACGATGCGAAACAATGTTAAAACTTAGATTCCAATATAAAATAGATGTTTGATCTTATGAAATGCAATGTTCTGCATCGATTGGTAACATTTCTCAAACTGTGGCTCAAGTATTACTAAAGATTTCACGAAATTAACTTCGCGTATAGCGAAATTCGCGTATGTCGATTAAGTTTTTCGATAAGAATCATATGAAAACGCCTATTTAAACATAGCAAACACGTTATATTCTTGTAATATTCTTTATTCTGCATCGATAGAATATAAAAGCAATGAAATTGAACGAGATATCTACTTTTCGTTTTTCGACGATACGCGTATATGAGCGAAAAATCGTATATACGATGCGAAACAATGTTAAAACTTTGATTCCAATATAAAATAGATGTTTGATCTTATGAAATGCAATGTTCTGCATCGATTGGTAACATTTTTCAAACTGTGGCGCAAGTATTACAAAAGATTTCACGAATTTAACTTCGCGTATAGCGAAATTCGCGTATGTCGGTTAAGTTTTTCGATAAAAATCATATGAAAACGCCTATTTAAACATAGCAAACACGTTATATTCTTGTTATATTCTTTATTCTGCATCGATAGAATATAAAATCAATGAAATTGAACGAGATTTCAACTTTTCGTTTTTCGACGATACGCGTATATGAGCGAAAAATCGTATATACGATGCGAAACAATGTTAAAACTTTGATTCCAATATAAAATAGATGTTTGATCTTATGAAATGCAATGTTCTGCATCGATTGGTATCATTTTTCAAACTGTGGCTCAAGTATTACTAAAGATTTCACGAAATTAACTTCGCGTATATCGAAATTCGCGTATGTCGATTAAGTTTTTCGATAAAAATCATATGAAAACGCCTATTTAAACATAGCAAACACGTTATATTCTTGTTATATTCTTTATTCTGCATCGATAGAATATAAAATCAATGAAATTGAACGAGATTTCAACTTTTCGTTTTTCGACGATACGCGTATATGAGCGAAAAATCGTATATACGATGCGAAACAATGTTAAAACTTTGATTCCAATATAAAATAGATGTTTGATCTTATGAAATGAAATGTTCTGCATCGATTGGTAACATTTTTCAACTGTGGCGCAAGTATTACAAAAGATTTCACGAAATTAACTTCGCGTATAGCGAAATTCGCGTATGCCGATTACGTTTTTCGATAAAAATCATATGAAAACGCCTATTTAAACATAGTAAAAACGTTATATTCTTGTTATATTCTTTATTCTGCATCGATAGAATATAAAATCAATGAAATTGAACGAGATTTCAACTTTTCGTTTTTCGACGATACGCGTATATGAGCGAAAAATCGTATATACGATGCGAAACAATGTTAAAACTTAGATTCCAATATAAAATAGATGTTTGATCTTATGAAATGCAATGTTCTGCATCGATTGGTAACATTTCTCAAACTGTGGCTCAAGTATTACTAAAGATTTCACGAAATTAACTTCGCGTATAGCGAAATTCGCGTATGTCGATTAAGTTTTTCGATAAAAATCATATGAAAACGCCTATTTAAACATAGCAAACACGTTATATTCTTGTTACATTCTTTATTCTGCATCGATAGAATATAAAATCAATGAAATTGAACGAGATTTCAACTTTTCGTTTTTCGACGATACGCGTATATGAGCGAAAAATCGTATATACGATGCGAAACAATGTTAAAACTTTGATTCCAATATAAAATAGATGTTTGATCTTATGAAATGCAATGTTCTGCATCGATTGGTAACATTTTTCAAACTGTGGCGCAAGTATTACAAAAGATTTCACGAATTTAACTTCGCCAATAGCGAAATTCGCGTATGTCGATTAAGTTTTTCGATAAAAATTATATGAAAACGCCTATTTAAACATAGCAAACACGTTATATTCTTGTTATATTCTTTATTCTGCATCGATAGAATATAAAATCAATGAAATTGAACGAGATTTCAACTTTTCGTTTTTCGACGATACGCGTATATGAGCGAAAAATCGTATATACGATGCGAAACAATGTTAAAACTTTGATTCCAATATAAAATAGATGTTTGATCTTATGAAATGCAATGTTCTGCATCGATTGGTAACAATTTTCAAACTGTGGCGCAAGTATTACAAAAGATTTCACGAAATTAACTTCGCGTATAGCGAAATTCGCGTATGTCGATTAAGTTTTTCGATAAAAATCATATGAAAACGCCTATTTAAACATAGCAAACACGTTATATTCTTGTTATATTCTTTATTCTGCTTCGATAGAATATAAAATCAATGAAATTGAACGAGATATCTACTTTTCGTTTTTCGACGATACGCGTATATGAGCGAAAAATCGTATATACGATGCGAAACAATGTTAAAACTTTGATTCCAATATAAAATAGATGTTTGATCTTATGAAATGCAATGTTCTGCATCGATTGGTAACATTTTTCAAACTGTGGCGCAAGTATTACAAAAGATTTCACGAATTTAACTTCGCGTATAGCGAAATTCGCGTATGTCGGTTAAGTTTTTCGATAAAAATCATATGAAAACGCCTATTTAAACATAGCAAACACGTTATATTCTTGTTATATTCTTTATTCTGCATCGATAGAATATAAAATCAATGAAATTGAACGAGATTTCAACTTTTCGTTTTTCGACGATACGCGTATATGAGCGAAAAATCGTATATACGATGCGAAACAATGTTAAAACTTTGATTCCAATATAAAATAGATGTTTGATCTTATGAAATGCAATGTTCTGCATCGATTGGTATCATTTTTCAAACTGTGGCTCAAGTATTACTAAAGATTTCACGAAATTAACTTCGCGTATATCGAAATTCGCGTATGTCGATTAAGTTTTTCGATAAAAATCATATGAAAACGCCTATTTAAACATAGCAAACACGTTATATTCTTGTTATATTCTTTATTCTGCATCGATAGAATATAAAATCAATGAAATTGAACGAGATTTCAACTTTTCGTTTTTCGACGATACGCGTATATGAGCGAAAAATCGTATATACGATGCGAAACAATGTTAAAACTTTGATTCCAATATAAAATAGATGTTTGATCTTATGAAATGAAATGTTCTGCATCGATTGGTAACATTTTTCAACTGTGGCGCAAGTATTACAAAAGATTTCACGAAATTAACTTCGCGTATAGCGAAATTCGCGTATGCCGATTACGTTTTTCGATAAAAATCATATGAAAACGCCTATTTAAACATAGTAAAAACGTTATATTCTTGTTATATTCTTTATTCTGCATCGATAGAATATAAAATCAATGAAATTGAACGAGATTTCAACTTTTCGTTTTTCGACGATACGCGTATATGAGCGAAAAATCGTATATACGATGCGAAACAATGTTAAAACTTAGATTCCAATATAAAATAGATGTTTGATCTTATGAAATGCAATGTTCTGCATCGATTGGTAACATTTCTCAAACTGTGGCTCAAGTATTACTAAAGATTTCACGAAATTAACTTCGCGTATAGCGAAATTCGCGTATGTCGATTAAGTTTTTCGATAAAAATCATATGAAAACGCCTATTTAAACATAGCAAACACGTTATATTCTTGTTACATTCTTTATTCTGCATCGATAGAATATAAAATCAATGAAATTGAACGAGATTTCAACTTTTCGTTTTTCGACGATACGCGTATATGAGCGAAAAATCGTATATACGATGCGAAACAATGTTAAAACTTTGATTCCAATATAAAATAGATGTTTGATCTTATGAAATGCAATGTTCTGCATCGATTGGTATCATTTTTCAAACTGTGGCTCAAGTATTACTAAAGATTTCACGAAATTAACTTCGCGTATAGCGAAATTCGCGTATGCCGATTACGTTTTTCGATAAAAATCATATGAAAACGCCTATTTAAACATAGTAAAAACGTTATATTCTTGTTATATTCTTTATTCTGCATCGATAGAATATAAAATCAATGAAATTGAACGAGATTTCAACTTTTCGTTTTTCGACGATACGCGTATATGAGCGAAAAATCGTATATACGTTGCGAAACAATGTTAAAACTTTGATTCCAATATAAAATAGATGTTTGAACTTATGAAATGCAATGTTCTGCATCGATTGGTATCATTTTTCAAACTGTGGCTCAAGTATTACTAAAGATTTCACGAAATTAACTTCGCGTATATCGAAATTCGCGTATGTCGATTAAGTTTTTCGATAAAAATCATATGAAAACGCCTATTTAAACATAGCAAACACGTTATATTCTTGTTATATTCTTTATTCTGCATCGATAGAATATAAAATCAATGAAATTGAACGAGATTTCAACTTTTCGTTTTTCGACGATACGCGTATATGAGCGAAAAATCGTATATACGATGCGAAACAATGTTAAAACTTTGATTCCAATATAAAATAGATGTTTGATCTTATGAAATGCAATGTTCTGCATCGATTGGTAACATTTTTCAACTGTGGCGCAAGTATTACAAAAGATTTCACGAAATTAACTTCGCGTATAGCGAAATTCGCGTATGCCGATTACGTTTTTCGATAAAAATCATATGAAAACGCCTATTTAAACATAGTAAAAACGTTATATTCTTGTTATATTCTTTATTCTGCATCGATAGAATATAAAATCAATGAAATTGAACGAGATTTCAACTTTTCGTTTTTCGACGATACGCGTATATGAGCGAAAAATCGTATATACGATGCGAAACAATGTTAAAACTTAGATTCCAATATAAAATAGATGTTTGATCTTATGAAATGCAATGTTCTGCATCGATTGGTAACATTTCTCAAACTGTGGCTCAAGTATTACTAAAGATTTCACGAAATTAACTTCGCGTATAGCGAAATTCGCGTATGTCGATTAAGTTTTTCGATAAGAATCATATGAAAACGCCTATTTAAACATAGCAAACACGTTATATTCTTGTAATATTCTTTATTCTGCTTCGATAGAATATAAAATCAATGAAATTGAACGAGATATCTACTTTTCGTTTTTCGACGATACGCGTATATGAGCGAAAAATCGTATATACGATGCGAAACAATGTTAAAACTTTGATTCCAATATAAAATAGATGTTTGATCTTATGAAATGCAATGTTCTGCATCGATTGGTAACATTTTTCAAACTGTGGCGCAAGTATTACAAAAGATTTCACGAATTTAACTTCGCGTATAGCGAAATTCGCGTATGTCGGTTAAGTTTTTCGATAAAAATCATATGAAAACGCCTATTTGAACATAGCAAACACGTTACATTCTTGTTATATTCTTTATTCTGCATCGATAGAATATAAAATCAATGAAATTGAACGAGATTTCAAATTTTCGTTTTTCGACGATACGCGTATATGAGCGAAAAATCGTATATACGATGCGAAACAATGTTAAAACTTTGATTCCAATATAAAATAGATGTTTGATCTTATGAAATGCAATGTTCTGCATCGATTGGTAACATTTTTCAACTGTGGCGCAAGTATTACAAAAGATTTCACGAAATTAACTTCGCGTATAGCGAAATTCGCGTATGCCGATTACGTTTTTCGATAAAAATCATATGAAAACGCCTATTTAAACATAGTAAAAACGTTATATTCTTGTTATATTCTTTATTCTGCATCGATAGAATATAAAATCAATGAAATTGAACGAGATTTCAACTTTTCGTTTTTCGACGATACGCGTATATGAGCGAAAAATCGTATATACGATGCGAAACAATGTTAAAACTTAGATTCCAATATAAAATAGATGTTTGATCTTATGAAATGCAATGTTCTGCATCGATTGGTAACATTTCTCAAACTGTGGCTCAAGTATTACTAAAGATTTCACGAAATTAACTTCGCGTATAGCGAAATTCGCGTATGTCGATTAAGTTTTTCGATAAGAATCATATGAAAACGCCTATTTAAACATAGCAAACACGTTATATTCTTGTAATATTCTTTATTCTGCTTCGATAGAATATAAAATCAATGAAATTGAACGAGATATCTACTTTTCGTTTTTCGACGATACGCGTATATGAGCGAAAAATCGTATATACGATGCGAAACAATGTTAAAACTTTGATTCCAATATAAAATAGATGTTTGATCTTATGAAATGCAATGTTCTGCATCGATTGGTAACATTTTTCAAACTGTGGCGCAAGTATTACAAAAGATTTCACGAATTTAACTTCGCGTATAGCGAAATTCGCGTATGTCGGTTAAGTTTTTCGATAAAAATCATATGAAAACGCCTATTTGAACATAGCAAACACGTTACATTCTTGTTATATTCTTTATTCTGCATCGATAGAATATAAAATCAATGAAATTGAACGAGATTTCAAATTTTCGTTTTTCGACGATACGCGTATATGAGCGAAAAATCGTATATACGATGCGAAGCAATGTTAAAACTTTGATTCCAATATAAAATAGATGTTTGATCTTATGAAGTGCAATGTTCTGCATCGATTGGTATCATTTTTCAAACTGTGGCTCAAGTATTACTAAAGATTTCACGAAATTAACTTCGCGTATAGCGAAATTCGCGTATGTCGAATAAGTTTTTCGATAAAAATCATATGAAAACGCCTATTTAAACATAGCAAACACGTTATATTCTTGTTATATTCTTTATTCTGCATCGATAGAATATAAAATCAATGAAATTGAAAGAGATATCTACTTTTCATTTTTCGACGATACGCGTATATGAGCGAAAAATCTCATATACGAACGAAACAATGTTAAAACTTCGATTCCAATATAAAATAGATGTTTGATCTTATGAAATGCAATGTTCTGCATCGATTGGTAACATTTTTCAAACTGTGGCGCAACTATTACTAAAGATTTCACGAAATTAACTTCGCGTATAGCGAAATTCGCGTATGTCGGTTAAGTTTTTCGATAAAAATCATATGAAAACGCCTATTTAAACATAGCAAACACGTTATATTCTTGTTATATTCTTTATTCTGCATCGATAGAATATAAAAGCAATGAAATTGAACGAGATTTCAACTTTTCGTTTTTCGACGATACGCGTATATGAGCGAAAAATCGTATATACGATGCGAAACAATGTTAAAACTTCGATTCCAATATAAAATAGATGTTTGATCTTATGAAATGCAATGTTCTGCATCGATTGGTAACATTTTTCAAACTGTGGCGCAAGTATTACAAAAGATTTCACGAATTTAACTTCGCCAATAGCGAAATTCGCGTATGTCGATTAAGTTTTTCGATAAAAATTATATGAAAACGCCTATTTAAACATAGCAAAAACGTTATATTCTTGTTATATTCTTTATTCTGCATCGATAGAATATAAAATCAATGAAATTGAACGAGATTTCAACTTTTCGTTTTTCGACGATACGCGTATATGAGCGAAAAATCGTATATACGATGCGAAACAATGTTAAAACTTTGATTCCAATATAAAATAGATGTTTGATCTTATGAAATGCAATGTTCTGCATCGATTGGTAACAATTTTCAAACTGTGGCGCAAGTATTACAAAAGATTTCACGAAATTAACTTCGCGTATAGCGAAATTCGCGTATGTCGATTAAGTTTTTCGATAAAAATCATATGAAAACGCCTATTTAAACATAGCAAACACGTTATATTCTTGTTATATTCTTTATTCTGCTTCGATAGAATATAAAATCAATGAAATTGAACGAGATATCTACTTTTCGTTTTTCGACGATACGCGTATATGAGCGAAAAATCGTATATACGATGCGAAACAATGTTAAAACTTTGATTCCAATATAAAATAGATGTTTGATCTTATGTAATGCAATGTTCTGCATCGATTGGTAACATTTTTCAAACTGTGGCGCAAGTATTACAAAAGATTTCACGAATTTAACTTCGCGTATAGCGAAATTCGCGTATGTCGGTTAAGTTTTTCGATAAAAATCATATGAAAACGCCTATTTAAACATAGCAAACACGTTATATTCTTGTTATATTCTTTATTCTGCATCGATAGAATATAAAATCAATGAAATTGAACGAGATTTCAACTTTTCGTTTTTCGACGATACGCGTATATGAGCGAAAAATCGTATATACGATGCGAAACAATGTTAAAACTTTGATTCCAATATAAAATAGATGTTTGATCTTATGAAATGCAATGTTCTGCATCGATTGGTATCATTTTTCAAACTGTGGCTCAAGTATTACTAAAGATTTCACGAAATTAACTTCGCGTATATCGAAATTCGCGTATGTCGATTAAGTTTTTCGATAAAAATCATATGAAAACGCCTATTTAAACATAGCAAACACGTTATATTCTTGTTATATTCTTTATTCTGCATCGATAGAATATAAAATCAATGAAATTGAACGAGATTTCAACTTTTCGTTTTTCGACGATACGCGTATATGAGCGAAAAATCGTATATACGATGCGAAACAATGTTAAAACTTTGATTCCAATATAAAATAGATGTTTGATCTTATGAAATGAAATGTTCTGCATCGATTGGTAACATTTTTCAACTGTGGCGCAAGTATTACAAAAGATTTCACGAAATTAACTTCGCGTATAGCGAAATTCGCGTATGCCGATTACGTTTTTCGATAAAAATCATATGAAAACGCCTATTTAAACATAGTAAAAACGTTATATTCTTGTTATATTCTTTATTCTGCATCGATAGAATATAAAATCAATGAAATTGAACGAGATTTCAACTTTTCGTTTTTCGACGATACGCGTATATGAGCGAAAAATCGTATATACGATGCGAAACAATGTTAAAACTTAGATTCCAATATAAAATAGATGTTTGATCTTATGAAATGCAATGTTCTGCATCGATTGGTAACATTTCTCAAACTGTGGCTCAAGTATTACTAAAGATTTCACGAAATTAACTTCGCGTATAGCGAAATTCGCGTATGTCGATTAAGTTTTTCGATAAAAATCATATGAAAACGCCTATTTAAACATAGCAAACACGTTATATTCTTGTTACATTCTTTATTCTGCATCGATAGAATATAAAATCAATGAAATTGAACGAGATTTCAACTTTTCGTTTTTCGACGATACGCGTATATGAGCGAAAAATCGTATATACGATGCGAAACAATGTTAAAACTTTGATTCCAATATAAAATAGATGTTTGATCTTATGAAATGCAATGTTCTGCATCGATTGGTATCATTTTTCAAACTGTGGCTCAAGTATTACTAAAGATTTCACGAAATTAACTTCGCGTATAGCGAAATTCGCGTATGCCGATTACGTTTTTCGATAAAAATCATATGAAAACGCCTATTTAAACATAGTAAAAACGTTATATTCTTGTTATATTCTTTATTCTGCATCGATAGAATATAAAATCAATGAAATTGAACGAGATTTCAACTTTTCGTTTTTCGACGATACGCGTATATGAGCGAAAAATCGTATATACGATGCGAAACAATGTTAAAACTTAGATTCCAATATAAAATAGATGTTTGATCTTATGAAATGCAATGTTCTGCATCGATTGGTAACATTTCTCAAACTGTGGCTCAAGTATTACTAAAGATTTCACGAAATTATCTTCGCGTATAGCGAAATTCGCGTATGTCGATTAAGTTTTTCGATAAAAATCATATGAAAACGCCTATTTAAACATAGCAAACACGTTATATTCTTGTTACATTCTTTATTCTGCATCGATAGAATATAAAATCAATGAAATTGAACGAGATTTCAACTTTTCGTTTTTCGACGATACGCGTATATGAGCGAAAAATCGTATATACGATGCGAAACAATGTTAAAACTTTGATTCCAATATAAAATAGATGTTTGATCTTATGAAATGCAATGTTCTGCATCGATTGGTATCATTTTTCAAACTGTGGCTCAAGTATTACTAAAGATTTCACGAAATTAACTTCGCGTATAGCGAAATTCGCGTATGTCGATTAAGTTTTTCGATAAAAATCATATGAAAACGCCTATTTAAACATAGCAAACACGTTATATTCTTGTTATATTCTTTATTCTGCATCGATAGAATATAAAATCAATGAAATTGAACGAGATTTCAACTTTTCGTTTTTCGACGATACGCGTATATGAGCGAAAAATCGTATATACGATGCGAAACAATGTTAAAACTTTGATTCCAATATAAAATAGATGTTTGATCTTATGAAATGCAATGTTCTGAATCGATTGGTAACATTTTTCAAACTGTGGCGCAAGTATTACTAAAGATTTCACGAAATTAACTTCGCGTATAGCGAAATTCGCGTATGTCGATTAAGTTTTTCGATAAAAATCATATGAAAACGCCTATTTAAACATAGCAAACACGTTATATTCTTGTTATATTCTTTATTCTGCATCGATAGAATATAAAATCAATGAAATTGAACGAGATTTCAACTTTTCGTTTTTCGACGATACGCGTATATGAGCGAAAAATCGTATATACGATGCGAAACAATGTTAAAACTTTGATTCCAATATAAAATAGATGTTTGATCTTATGAAATGCAATGTTCTGAATCGATTGGTAACATTTTTCAAACTGTGGCGCAAGTATTACTAAAGATTTCACGAAATTAACTTCGCGTATAGCGAAATTCGCGTATGTCGATTAAGTTTTTCGATAAAAATCATATGAAAACGCCTATTTAAACATAGCAAACACGTTATATTCTTGTTATATTCTTTATTCTGCATCGATAGAATATAAAATCAATGAAATTGAACGAGATATCTACTTTTCGTTTTCCGACGATACGCGTATATGAGCGAAAAATCTCATATACGAACGAAACAATGTTAAAACTTCGATTCCAATATAAAATAGATGTTTGATCTTATGAAATGCAATGTTCTGCATCGATTGGTATCATTTTTCAAACTGTGGCTCAAGTATTACTAAAGATTTCACGAAATTAACTACGCGTATAGCGAAATTCGCGTATGTCGATTAAGTTTTTCGATAAAAATCATATGAAAACGCCTATTTAAACATAGCAAACACGTTATATTCTTGTTATATTCTTTATTCTGCATCGATAGAATATAAAATCAATGAAATTGAACGAGATTTCAACTTTTCGTTTTTCGACGATACGCGTATATGAGCGAAAAATCGTATATACGATGCGAAACAATGTTAAAACTTTGATTCCAATATAAAATAGATGTTTGATCTTATGAAATGCAATGTTCTGCATCGATTGGTAACATTTTTCAAACTGTGGCGCAAGTATTACAAAAGATTTCACGAATTTAACTTCGCGTATAGCGAAATTCGCGTATGTCGATTAAGTTTTTCGATAAAAATCATATGAAAACGCCTATTTAAACATAGCAAGCACGTTATATTCTTGTTATATTCTTTATTCTGCATCGATAGAATATAAAATCAATGAAATTGAACGAGATTTCAACTTTTCGTTTTTCGACGATACGCGTATATGAGCGAAAAATCGTATATACGATGCGAAACAATGTTAAAACTTTGATTCCAATATAAAATAGGTGTTTGATCTTATGAAATGCAATGTTCTGCATCGATTGGTAACATTTTTCAACTGTGGCGCAAGTATTACAAAAGATTTCACGAAATTAACTTCGCGTATAGCGAAATTCGCGTATGCCGATTACGTTTTTCGATAAAAATCATATGAAGACGCCTATTTAAACATAGTAAAAACGTTATATTCTTGTTATATTCTTTATTCTGCATCGATAGAATATAAGATCAATGAAATTGAACGAGATTTCAACTTTTCGTTTTACGACGATACGCGTATATGAGCGAAAAATCGTATATACGATGCGAAACAATGTTAAAACTTAGATTCCAATATAAAATAGATGTTTGATCTTATGAAATGCAATGTTCTGCATCGATTGGTAACATTTTTCAACTGTGGCGCAAGTATTACAAAAGATTTCACGAAATTAACTTCGCGTATAGCGAAATTCGCGTATGCCGATTACGTTTTTCGATAAAAATCATATGAAAACGCCTATTTAAACATAGTAAAAACGTTATATTCTTGTTATATTCTTTATTCTGCATCGATAGAATATAAAATCAATGAAATTGAACGAGATTTCAACTTTTCGTTTTTCGACGATACGCGTATATGAGCGAAAAATCGTATATACGATGCGAAACAATGTTAAAACTTTGATTCCAATATAAAATAGATGTTTGATCTTATGAAATGCAATGTTCTGAATCGATTGGTAACATTTTTCAAACTGTGGCGCAAGTATTACTAAAGATTTCACGAAATTAACTTCGCGTATAGCGAAATTCGCGTATGTCGATTAAGTTTTTCGATAAAAATCATATGAAAACGCCTATTTAAACATAGCAAACACGTTATATTCTTGTAATATTCTTTATTCTGCTTCGATAGAATATAAAATCAATGAAATTGAACGAGATATCTACTTTTCGTTTTTCGACGATACGCGTATATGAGCGAAAAATCGTATATACGTTGCGAAACAATGTTAAAACTTTGATTCCAATATAAAATAGATGTTTGATCTTATGAAATGCAATGTTCTGCATCGATTGGTAACATTTTTCAAACTGTGGCGCAAGTATTACAAAAGATTTCACGAATTTAACTTCGCGTATAGGGAAATTCGCGTATGTCGGTTAAGTTTTTCGATAAAAATCATATGAAAACGCCTATTTAAACATAGCAAACACGTTATATTCTTGATATATTCTTTATTCTGCATCGATAGAATATAAAATCAATGAAATTGAACGAGATTTCAACTTTTCGTTTTTCGACGATACGCGTATATGAGCGAAAAATCGCATATACGATGCGAAGCAATGTTAAAACTTTGATTCCAATATAAAATAGATGTTTGAACTTATGAAATGCAATGTTCTGCATCGATTGGTATCATTTTTCAAACTGTGGCTCAAGTATTACTAAAGATTTCACGAAATTAACTTCGCGTATATCGAAATTCGCGTATGTCGATTAAGTTTTTCGATAAAAATCATATGAAAACGCCTATTTAAACATAGCAAATACGTTATATTCTTGTTATATTCTTTATTCTGCATCGATAGAATATAAAATCAATGAAATTGAACGAGATAACTCGTTTTTCGACGATACGCGTATATGAGCGAAAAATCGTATATACGATGCGAAACAATGTTAAAACTTTGATTCCAATATAAAATAGGTGTTTGATCTTATGAAATGCAATGTTCTGCATCGATTGGTAACATTTTTCAACTGTGGCGCAAGTATTACA
Organism: Vespa crabro; assembly: GCF_910589235.1. NCBI lineage: Eukaryota > Metazoa > Arthropoda > Insecta > Hymenoptera > Vespidae > Vespa > Vespa crabro. The sequence goes on from NC_060955.1 coordinate 10,940,246, forward strand.
AAAGATTTCACGAAATTAACTTCGCGTATAGCGAAATTCGCGTATGCCGATTACGTTTTTCGATAAAAATCATATGAAGACGCCTATTTAAACATAGTAAAAACGTTATATTCTTGTTATATTCTTTATTCTGCATCGATAGAATATAAGATCAATGAAATTGAACGAGATTTCAACTTTTCGTTTTACGACGATACGCGTATATGAGCGAAAAATCGTATATACGATGCGAAACAATGTTAAAACTTAGATTCCAATATAAAATAGATGTTTGATCTTATGAAATGCAATGTTCTGCATCGATTGGTAACATTTTTCAACTGTGGCGCAAGTATTACAAAAGATTTCACGAAATTAACTTCGCGTATAGCGAAATTCGCGTATGCCGATTACGTTTTTCGATAAAAATCATATGAAAACGCCTATTTAAACATAGTAAAAACGTTATATTCTTGTTATATTCTTTATTCTGCATCGATAGAATATAAAATCAATGAAATTGAACGAGATTTCAACTTTTCGTTTTTCGACGATACGCGTATATGAGCGAAAAATCGTATATACGATGCGAAACAATGTTAAAACTTTGATTCCAATATAAAATAGATGTTTGATCTTATGAAATGCAATGTTCTGAATCGATTGGTAACATTTTTCAAACTGTGGCGCAAGTATTACTAAAGATTTCACGAAATTAACTTCGCGTATAGCGAAATTCGCGTATGTCGATTAAGTTTTTCGATAAAAATCATATGAAAACGCCTATTTAAACATAGCAAACACGTTATATTCTTGTAATATTCTTTATTCTGCTTCGATAGAATATAAAATCAATGAAATTGAACGAGATATCTACTTTTCGTTTTTCGACGATACGCGTATATGAGCGAAAAATCGTATATACGTTGCGAAACAATGTTAAAACTTTGATTCCAATATAAAATAGATGTTTGATCTTATGAAATGCAATGTTCTGCATCGATTGGTAACATTTTTCAAACTGTGGCGCAAGTATTACAAAAGATTTCACGAATTTAACTTCGCGTATAGGGAAATTCGCGTATGTCGGTTAAGTTTTTCGATAAAAATCATATGAAAACGCCTATTTAAACATAGCAAACACGTTATATTCTTGATATATTCTTTATTCTGCATCGATAGAATATAAAATCAATGAAATTGAACGAGATTTCAACTTTTCGTTTTTCGACGATACGCGTATATGAGCGAAAAATCGCATATACGATGCGAAGCAATGTTAAAACTTTGATTCCAATATAAAATAGATGTTTGAACTTATGAAATGCAATGTTCTGCATCGATTGGTATCATTTTTCAAACTGTGGCTCAAGTATTACTAAAGATTTCACGAAATTAACTTCGCGTATATCGAAATTCGCGTATGTCGATTAAGTTTTTCGATAAAAATCATATGAAAACGCCTATTTAAACATAGCAAATACGTTATATTCTTGTTATATTCTTTATTCTGCATCGATAGAATATAAAATCAATGAAATTGAACGAGATAACTCGTTTTTCGACGATACGCGTATATGAGCGAAAAATCGTATATACGATGCGAAACAATGTTAAAACTTTGATTCCAATATAAAATAGATGTTTGATCTTATGAAATGCAATGTTCTGCATCGATTGGTAACATTTTTCAAACTGTGGCGCAAGTATTACAAAAGATTTCACGAATTTAACTTCGCGTATAGCGAAATTCGCGTATGTCGATTAAGTTTTTCGATAAAAATCATATGAAAACGCCTATTTAAACATAGCAAACACGTTATATTCTTGTTATATTCTTTATTCTGCATCGATAGAATATAAAATCAATGAAATTGAACGAGATTTCAACTTTTCGTTTTTCGACGATACGCGTATATGAGCGAAAAATCGTATATACGATGCGAAACAATGTTAAAACTTTGATTCCAATATAAAATAGGTGTTTGATCTTATGAAATGCAATGTTCTGCATCGATTGGTAACATTTTCCAACTGTGGCGCAAGTATTACAAAAGATTTCACGAAATTAACTTCGCGTATAGCGAAATTCGCGTATGCCGATTACGTTTTTCGATAAAAATCATATGAAGACGCCTATTTAAACATAGTAAAAACGTTATATTCTTGTTATATTCTTTATTCTGCATCGATAGAATATAAGATCAATGAAATTGAACGAGATTTCAACTTTTCGTTTTTCGACGATACGCGTATATGAGCGAAAAATCGTATATACGATGCGAAACAATGTTAAAACTTAGATTCCAATATAAAATAGATGTTTGATCTTATGAAATGCAATGTTCTGCATCGATTGGTAACATTTTTCAACTGTGGCGCAAGTATTACAAAAGATTTCACGAAATTAACTTCGCGTATAGCGAAATTCGCGTATGCCGATTACGTTTTTCGATAAAAATCATATGAAAACGCCTATTTAAACATAGTAAAAACGTTATATTCTTGTTATATTCTTTATTCTGCATCGATAGAATATAAAATCAATGAAATTGAACGAGATTTCAACTTTTCGTTTTTCGACGATACGCGTATATGAGCGAAAAATCGTATATACGATGCGAAACAATGTTAAAACTTTGATTCCAATATAAAATAGATGTTTGATCTTATGAAATGCAATGTTCTGAATCGATTGGTAACATTTTTCAAACTGTGGCGCAAGTATTACTAAAGATTTCACGAAATTAACTTCGCGTATAGCGAAATTCGCGTATGTCGATTAAGTTTTTCGATAAAAATCATATGAAAACGCCTATTTAAACATAGCAAACACGTTATATTCTTGTAATATTCTTTATTCTGCTTCGATAGAATATAAAATCAATGAAATTGAACGAGATATCTACTTTTCGTTTTTCGACGATACGCGTATATGAGCGAAAAATCGTATATACGTTGCGAAACAATGTTAAAACTTTGATTCCAATATAAAATAGATGTTTGATCTTATGAAATGCAATGTTCTGCATCGATTGGTAACATTTTTCAAACTGTGGCGCAAGTATTACAAAAGATTTCACGAATTTAACTTCGCGTATAGCGAAATTCGCGTATGTCGGTTAAGTTTTTCGATAAAAATCATATGAAAACGCCTATTTAAACATAGCAAACACGTTATATTCTTGTTATATTCTTTATTCTGCATCGATAGAATATAAAATCAATGAAATTGAACGAGATTTCAACTTTTCGTTTTTCGACGATACGCGTATATGAGCGAAAAATCGTATATACGATGCGAAACAATGTTAAAACTTAGATTCCAATATAAAATAGATGTTTGATCTTATGAAATGCAATGTTCTGCATCGATTGGTAACATTTCTCAAACTGTGGCTCAAGTATTACTAAAGATTTCACGAAATTAACTTCGCGTATAGCGAAATTCGCGTATGTCGATTAAGTTTTTCGATAAAAATCATATGAAAACGCCTATTTAAACATAGCAAACACGTTATATTCTTGTTACATTCTTTATTCTGCATCGATAGAATATAAAATCAATGAAATTGAACGAGATTTCAACTTTTCGTTTTTCGACGATACGCGTATATGAGCGAAAAATCGTATATACGATGCGAAACAATGTTAAAACTTTGATTCCAATATAAAATAGATGTTTGATCTTATGAAATGCAATGTTCTGCATCGATTGGTATCATTTTTCAAACTGTGGCTCAAGTATTACTAAAGATTTCACGAAATTAACTTCCCGTATAGCGAAATTCGCGTATGCCGATTACGTTTTTCGATAAAAATCATATGAAAACGCCTATTTAAACATAGTAAAAACGTTATATTCTTGTTATATTCTTTATTCTGCATCGATAGAATATAAAATCAATGAAATTGAACGAGATTTCAACTTTTCGTTTTTCGACGATACGCGTATATGAGCGAAAAATCGTATATACGATGCGAAACAATGTTAAAACTTAGATTCCAATATAAAATAGATGTTTGATCTTATGAAATGCAATGTTCTGCATCGATTGGTAACATTTCTCAAACTGTGGCTCAAGTATTACTAAAGATTTCACGAAATTAACTTCGCGTATAGCGAAATTCGCGTATGTCGATTAAGTTTTTCGATAAAAATCATATGAAAACGCCTATTTAAACATAGCAAACACGTTATATTCTTGTTACATTCTTTATTCTGCATCGATAGAATATAAAATCAATGAAATTGAACGAGATTTCAACTTTTCGTTTTTCGACGATACGCGTATATGAGCGAAAAATCGTATATACGATGCGAAACAATGTTAAAACTTTGATTCCAATATAAAATAGATGTTTGAACTTATGAAATGCAATGTTCTGCATCGATTGGTATCATTTTTCAAACTGTGGCTCAAGTATTACTAAAGATTTCACGAAATTAACTTCGCGTATATCGAAATTCGCGTATGTCGATTAAGTTTTTCGATAAAAATCATATGAAAACGCCTATTTAAACATAGCAAACACGTTATATTCTTGTTATATTCTTTATTCTGCATCGATAGAATATAAAATCAATGAAATTGAACGAGATTTCAACTTTTCGTTTTTCGACGATACGCGTATATGAGCGAAAAATCGTATATACGATGCGAAACAATGTTAAAACTTTGATTCCAATATAAAATAGATGTTTGATCTTATGAAATGCAATGTTCTGCATCGATTGGTAACATTTTTCAACTGTGGCGCAAGTATTACAAAAGATTTCACGAAATTAACTTCGCGTATAGCGAAATTCGCGTATGCCGATTACGTTTTTCGATAAAAATCATATGAAAACGCCTATTTAAACATAGTAAAAACGTTATATTCTTGTTATATTCTTTATTCTGCATCGATAGAATATAAAATCAATGAAATTGAACGAGATTTCAACTTTTCGTTTTTCGACGATACGCGTATATGAGCGAAAAATCGTATATACGATGCGAAACAATGTTAAAACTTAGATTCCAATATAAAATAGATGTTTGATCTTATGAAATGCAATGTTCTGCATCGATTGGTAACATTTCTCAAACTGTGGCTCAAGTATTACTAAAGATTTCACGAAATTAACTTCGCGTATAGCGAAATTCGCGTATGTCGATTAAGTTTTTCGATAAGAATCATATGAAAACGCCTATTTAAACATAGCAAACACGTTATATTCTTGTAATATTCTTTATTCTGCTTCGATAGAATATAAAATCAATGAAATTGAACGAGATATCTACTTTTCGTTTTTCGACGATACGCGTATATGAGCGAAAAATCGTATATACGATGCGAAACAATGTTAAAACTTTGATTCCAATATAAAATAGATGTTTGATCTTATGAAATGCAATGTTCTGCATCGATTGGTAACATTTTTCAAACTGTGGCGCAAGTATTACAAAAGATTTCACGAATTTAACTTCGCGTATAGCGAAATTCGCGTATGTCGGTTAAGTTTTTCGATAAAAATCATATGAAAACGCCTATTTGAACATAGCAAACACGTTACATTCTTGTTATATTCTTTATTCTGCATCGATAGAATATAAAATCAATGAAATTGAACGAGATTTCAAATTTTCGTTTTTCGACGATACGCGTATATGAGCGAAAAATCGTATATACGATGCGAAGCAATGTTAAAACTTTGATTCCAATATAAAATAGATGTTTGATCTTATGAAGTGCAATGTTCTGCATCGATTGGTATCATTTTTCAAACTGTGGCTCAAGTATTACTAAAGATTTCACGAAATTAACTTCGCGTATAGCGAAATTCGCGTATGTCGAATAAGTTTTTCGATAAAAATCATATGAAAACGCCTATTTAAACATAGCAAACACGTTATATTCTTGTTATATTCTTTATTCTGCATCGATAGAATATAAAATCAATGAAATTGAAAGAGATATCTACTTTTCATTTTTCGACGATACGCGTATATGAGCGAAAAATCTCATATACGAACGAAACAATGTTAAAACTTCGATTCCAATATAAAATAGATGTTTGATCTTATGAAATGCAATGTTCTGCATCGATTGGTAACATTTTTCAAACTGTGGCGCAACTATTACTAAAGATTTCACGAAATTAACTTCGCGTATAGCGAAATTCGCGTATGTCGGTTAAGTTTTTCGATAAAAATCATATGAAAACGCCTATTTAAACATAGCAAACACGTTATATTCTTGTTATATTCTTTATTCTGCATCGATAGAATATAAAAGCAATGAAATTGAACGAGATTTCAACTTTTCGTTTTTCGACGATACGCGTATATGAGCGAAAAATCGTATATACGATGCGAAACAATGTTAAAACTTTGATTCCAATATAAAATAGATGTTTGATCTTATGAAATGCAATGTTCTGCATCGATTGGTAACATTTTTCAAACTGTGGCGCAAGTATTACTAAAGATTTCACGAATTTAACTTCGCCAATAGCGAAATTCGCGTATGTCGATTAAGTTTTTCGATAAAAATTATATGAAAACGCCTATTTAAACATAGCAAACACGTTATATTCTTGTTATATTCTTTATTCTGCATCGATAGAATATAAAATCAATGAAATTGAACGAGATTTCAACTTTTCGTTTTTCGACGATACGCGTATATGAGCGAAAAATCGTATATACGATGCGAAACAATGTTAAAACTTTGATTCCAATATAAAATAGATGTTTGATCTTATGAAATGCAATGTTCTGCATCGATTGGTAACAATTTTCAAACTGTGGCGCAAGTATTACAAAAGATTTCACGAAATTAACTTCGCGTATAGCGAAATTCGCGTATGTCGATTAAGTTTTTCGATAAAAATCATATGAAAACGCCTATTTAAACATAGCAAACACGTTATATTCTTGTTATATTCTTTATTCTGCTTCGATAGAATATAAAATCAATGAAATTGAACGAGATATCTACTTTTCGTTTTTCGACGATACGCGTATATGAGCGAAAAATCGTATATACGATGCGAAACAATGTTAAAACTTTGATTCCAATATAAAATAGATGTTTGATCTTATGAAATGCAATGTTCTGCATCGATTGGTAACATTTTTCAAACTGTGGCGCAAGTATTACAAAAGATTTCACGAATTTAACTTCGCGTATAGCGAAATTCGCGTAGGTCGGTTAAGTTTTTCGATAAAAATCATATGAAAACGCCTATTTAAACATAGCAAACACGTTATATTCTTGTTATATTCTTTATTCTGCATCGATAGAATATAAAATCAATGAAATTGAACGAGATTTCAACTTTTCGTTTTTCGACGATACGCGTATATGAGCGAAAAATCGTATATACGATGCGAAACAATGTTAAAACTTTGATTCCAATATAAAATAGATGTTTGATCTTATGAAATGCAATGTTCTGCATCGATTGGTATCATTTTTCAAACTGTGGCTCAAGTATTACTAAAGATTTCACGAAATTAACTTCGCGTATATCGAAATTCGCGTATGTCGATTAAGTTTTTCGATAAAAATCATATGAAAACGCCTATTTAAACATAGCAAACACGTTATATTCTTGTTATATTCTTTATTCTGCATCGATAGAATATAAAATCAATGAAATTGAACGAGATTTCAACTTTTCGTTTTTCGACGATACGCGTATATGAGCGAAAAATCGTATATACGATGCGAAACAATGTTAAAACTTTGATTCCAATATAAAATAGATGTTTGATCTTATGAAAGGCAATGTTCTGCATCGATTGGTAACATTTTTCAACTGTGGCGCAAGTATTACAAAAGATTTCACGAAATTAACTTCGCGTATAGCGAAATTCGCGTATGCCGATTACGTTTTTCGATAAAAATCATATGAAAACGCCTATTTAAACATAGTAAAAACGTTATATTCTTGTTATATTCTTTATTCTGCATCGATAGAATATAAAATCAATGAAATTGAACGAGATTTCAACTTTTCGTTTTTCGACGACACGCGTATATGAGCGAAAAATCGTATATACGATGCGAAACAATGTTAAAACTTAGATTCCAATATAAAATAGATGTTTGATCTTATGAAATGCAATGTTCTGCATCGATTGGTAACATTTCTCAAACTGTGGCTCAAGTATTACTAAAGATTTCACGAAATTAACTTCGCGTATAGCGAAATTCGCGTATGTCGATTAAGTTTTTCGATAAGAATCATATGAAAACGCCTATTTAAACATAGCAAACACGTTTTATTCTTCTAATATTCTTTATTCTGCTTCGATAGAATATAAAATCAATGAAATTGAACGAGATATCTACTTTTCGTTTTTCGACGATACGCGTATATGAGCGAAAAATCGTATATACGATGCGAAACAATGTTAAAACTTTGATTCCAATATAAAATAGATGTTTGATCTTATGAAATGCAATGTTCTGCATCGATTGGTAACATTTTTCAAACTGTGGCGCAAGTATTACAAAAGATTTCACGAATTTAACTTCGCGTATAGCGAAATTCGCGTATGTCGGTTAAGTTTTTCGATAAAAATCATATGAAAACGCCTATTTAAACATAGCAAACACGTTATATTCTTGTTATATTCTTTATTCTGCATCGATAGAATATAAAATCAATGAAATTGAACGAAATTTCAACTTTTCGTTTTTCGACGATACGCGTATATGAGCGAAAAATCGTATATACGATGCGAAGCAATGTTAAAACTTTGATTCCAATATAAAATAGATGTTTGATCTTATGAAGTGCAATGTTCTGCATCGATTGGTATCATTTTTCAAACTGTGGCTCAAGTATTACTAAAGATTTCACGAAATTAACTTCGCGTATAGCGAAATTCGCGTATGTCGAATAAGTTTTTCGATAAAAATCATATGAAACCGCCTATTTAAACATAGCAAACACGTTATATTCTTGTTATATTCTTTATTCTGCATCGATAGAATATAAAATCAATGAAATTGAAAGAGATATCTACTTTTCGTTTTTCGACGATACGCGTATATGAGCGAAAAATCTCATATACGAACGAAACAATGTTAAAACTTCGATTCCAATATAAAATAGATGTTTGATCTTATGAAATGCAATGTTCTGCATCGATTGGTAACATTTTTCAAACTGTGGCGCAACTATTACTAAAGATTTCACGAAATTAACTTCGCGTATAGCGAAATTCGCGTATGTCGGTTAAGTTTTTCGATAAAAATCATATGAAAACGCCTATTTAAACATAGCAAACACGTTATATTCTTGTTATATTCTTTATTCTGCATCGATAGAATATAAAAGCAATGAAATTGAACGAGATTTCAACTTTTCGTTTTTCGACGATACGCGTATATGAGCGAAAAATCGTATATACGATGCGAAACAATGTTAAAACTTTGATTCCAATATAAAATAGATGTTTGATCTTATGAAATGCAATGTTCTGCATCGATTGGTAACATTTTTCAAACTGTGGCGCAAGTATTACAAAAGATTTCACGAATTTAACTTCGCCAATAGCGAAATTCGCGTATGTCGATTAAGTTTTTCGATAAAAATTATATGAAAACGCCTATTTAAACATAGCAAACACGTTATATTCTTGTTATATTCTTTATTCTGCATCGATAGAATATAAAATCAATGAAATTGAACGAGATTTCAACTTTTCGTTTTTCGACGATACGCGTATATGAGCGAAAAATCGTATATACGATGCGAAACAATGTTAAAACTTTGATTCCAATATAAAATAGATGTTTGATCTTATGAAATGCAATGTTCTGCATCGATTGGTAACAATTTTCAAACTGTGGCGCAAGTATTACAAAAGATTTCACGAAATTAACTTCGCGTATAGCGAAATTCGCGTATGTCGATTAAGTTTTTCGATAAAAATCATATGAAAACGCCTATTTAAACATAGCAAACACGTTATATTCTTGTTATATTCTTTATTCTGCTTCGATAGAATATAAAATCAATGAAATTGAACGAGATATCTACTTTTCGTTTTTCGACGATACGCGTATATGAGCGAAAAATCGTATATACGATGCGAAACAATGTTAAAACTTTGATTCCAATATAAAATAGATGTTTGATCTTATGAAATGCAATGTTCTGCATCGATTGGTAACATTTTTCAAACTGTGGCGCAAGTATTACAAAAGATTTCACGAATTTAACTTCGCGTATAGCGAAATTCGCGTATGTCGGTTAAGTTTTTCGATAAAAATCATATGAAAACGCCTATTTGAACATAGCAAACACGTTATATTCTTGTTATATTCTTTATTCTGCATCGATAGAATATAAAATCAATGAAATTGAACGAGATTTCAACTTTTCGTTTTTCGACGATACGCGTATATGAGCGAAAAATCGTATATACGATGCGAAACAATGTTAAAACTTTGATTCCAATATAAAATAGATGTTTGATCTTATGAAATGCAATGTTCTGCATCGATTGGTATCATTTTTCAAACTGTGGCTCAAGTATTACTAAATATTTCACGAAATTAACTTCGCGTATATCGAAATTCGCGTATGTCGATTAAGTTTTTCGATAAAAATCATATGAAAACGCCTATTTAAACATAGCAAACACGTTATATTCTTGTTATATTCTTTATTCTGCATCGATAGAATATAAAATCAATGAAATTGAACGAGATTTCAACTTTTCGTTTTTCGACGATACACGTATATGAGCGAAAAATCGTATATACGATGCGAAACAATGTTAAAACTTTGATTCCAATATAAAATAGATGTTTGATCTTATGAAATGAAATGTTCTGCATCGATTGGTAACATTTTTCAACTGTGGCGCAAGTATTACAAAAGATTTCACGAAATTAACTTCGCGTATAGCGAAATTCGCGTATGCCGATTACGTTTTTCGATAAAAATCATATGAAAACGTCTATATAAACATAGTAAAAACGTTATATTCTTGTTATATTCTTTATTCTGCATCGATAGAATATAAAATCAATGAAATTGAACGAGATTTCAACTTTTCGTTTTTCGACGATACGCGTATATGAGCGAAAAATCGTATATACGATGCGAAACAATGTTAAAACTTAGATTCCAATATAAAATAGATGTTTGATCTTATGAAATGCAATGTTCTGCATCGATTGGTAACATTTCTCAAACTGTGGCTCAAGTATTACTAAAGATTTCACGAAATTAACTTCGCGTATAGCGAAATTCGCGTATGTCGATTAAGTTTTTCGATAAGAATCATATGAAAACGCCTATTTAAACATAGCAAACACGTTTTATTCTTCTAATATTCTTTATTCTGCTTCGATAGAATATAAAATCAATGAAATTGAACGAGATATCTACTTTTCGTTTTTCGACGATACGCGTATATGAGCGAAAAATCGTATATACGATGCGAAACAATGTTAAAACTTTGATTCCAATATAAAATAGATGTTTGATCTTATGAAATGCAATGTTCTGCATCGATTGGTAACATTTTTCAAACTGTGGCGCAAGTATTACAAAAGATTTCACGAATTTAACTTCGCGTATAGCGAAATTCGCGTATGTCGGTTAAGTTTTTCGATAAAAATCATATGAAAACGCCTATTTAAACATAGCAAACACGTTATATTCTTGTTATATTCTTTATTCTGCATCGATAGAATATAAAATCAATGAAATTGAACGAAATTTCAACTTTTCGTTTTTCGACGATACGCGTATATGAGCGAAAAATCGTATATACGATGCGAAGCAATGTTAAAACTTTGATTCCAATATAAAATAGATGTTTGATCTTATGAAGTGCAATGTTCTGCATCGATTGGTATCATTTTTCAAACTGTGGCTCAAGTATTACTAAAGATTTCACGAAATTAACTTCGCGTATAGCGAAATTCGCGTATGTCGAATAAGTTTTTCGATAAAAATCATATGAAAACGCCTATTTAAACATAGCAAACACGTTATATTCTTGTTATATTCTTTATTCTGCATCGATAGAATATAAAATCAATGAAATTGAAAGAGATATCTACTTTTCGTTTTTCGACGATACGCGTATATGAGCGAAAAATCTCATATACGAACGAAACAATGTTAAAACTTCGATTCCAATATAAAATAGATGTTTGATCTTATGAAATGCAATGTTCTGCATCGATTGGTAACATTTTTCAAACTGTGGCGCAACTATTACTAAAGATTTCACGAAATTAACTTCGCGTATAGCGAAATTCGCGTATGTCGGTTAAGTTTTTCGATAAAAATCATATGAAAACGCCTATTTAAACATAGCAAACACGTTATATTCTTGTTATATTCTTTATTCTGCATCGATAGAATATAAAAGCAATGAAATTGAACGAGATTTCAACTTTTCGTTTTTCGACGATACGCGTATATGAGCGAAAAATCGTATATACGATGCGAAACAATGTTAAAACTTTGATTCCAATATAAAATAGATGTTTGATCTTATGAAATGCAATGTTCTGCATCGATTGGTAACATTTTTCAAACTGTGGCGCAAGTATTACAAAAGATTTCACGAATTTAACTTCGCCAATAGCGAAATTCGCGTATGTCGATTAAGTTTTTCGATAAAAATTATATGAAAACGCCTATTTAAACATAGCAAACACGTTATATTCTTGTTATATTCTTTATTCTGCATCGATAGAATATAAAATCAATGAAATTGAACGAGATTTCAACTTTTCGTTTTTCGACGATACGCGTATATGAGCGAAAAATCGTATATACGATGCGAAACAATGTTAAAACTTTGATTCCAATATAAAATAGATGTTTGATCTTATGAAATGCAATGTTCTGCATCGATTGGTAACAATTTTCAAACTGTGGCGCAAGTATTACAAAAGATTTCACGAAATTAACTTCGCGTATAGCGAAATTCGCGTATGTCGATTAAGTTTTTCGATAAAAATCATATGAAAACGCCTATTTAAACATAGCAAACACGTTATATTCTTGTTATATTCTTTATTCTGCTTCGATAGAATATAAAATCAATAAAATTGAACGAGATTTCTACTTTTCGTTTTTCGACGATACGCGTATATGAGCGAAAAATCGTATATACGATGCGAAACAATGTTAAAACTTTGATTCCAATATAAAATAGATGTTTGATCTTATGAAATGCAATGTTCTGCATCGATTGGTAACATTTTTCAAACTGTGGCGCAAGTATTACAAAAGATTTCACGAATTTAACTTCGCGTATAGCGAAATTCGCGTATGTCGGTTAAGTTTTTCGATAAAAATCATATGAAAACGCCTATTTGAACATAGCAAACACGTTATATTCTTGTTATATTCTTTATTCTGCATCGATAGAATATAAAATCAATGAAATTGAACGAGATTTCAACTTTTCGTTTTTCGACGATACGCGTATATGAGCGAAAAATCGTATATACGATGCGAAACAATGTTAAAACTTTGATTCCAATATAAAATAGATGTTTGATCTTATGAAATGCAATGTTCTGCATCGATTGGTATCATTTTTCAAACTGTGGCTCAAGTATTACTAAAGATTTCACGAAATTAACTTCGCGTATATCGAAATTCGCGTATGTCGATTAAGTTTTTCGATAAAAATCATATGAAAACGCCTATTTAAACATAGCAAACACGTTATATTCTTGTTATATTCTTTATTCTGCATCGATAGAATATAAAATCAATGAAATTGAACGAGATTTCAACTTTTCGTTTTTCGACGATACACGTATATGAGCGAAAAATCGTATATACGATGCGAAACAATGTTAAAACTTTGATTCCAATATAAAATAGATGTTTGATCTTATGAAATGAAATGTTCTGCATCGATTGGTAACATTTTTCAACTGTGGCGCAAGTATTACAAAAGATTTCACGAAATTAACTTCGCGTATAGCGAAATTCGCGTATGCCGATTACGTTTTTCGATAAAAATCATATGAAAACGCCTATATAAACATAGTAAAAACGTTATATTCTTGTTATATTCTTTATTCTGCATCGATAGAATATAAAATCAATGAAATTGAACGAGATTTCAACTTTTCGTTTTTCGACGATACGCGTATATGAGCGAAAAATCGTATATACGATGCGAAACAATGTTAAAACTTAGATTCCAATATAAAATAGATGTTTGATCTTATGAAATGCAATGTTCTGCATCGATTGGTAACATTTCTCAAACTGTGGCTCAAGTATTACTAAAGATTTCACGAAATTAACTTCGCGTATAGCGAAATTCGCGTATGTCGATTAAGTTTTTCGATAAAAATCATATGAAAACGCCTATTTAAACATAGCAAACACGTTATATTCTTGTTACATTCTTTATTCTGCATCGATAGAATATAAAATCAATGAAATTGAACGAGATTTCAACTTTTCGTTTTTCGACGATACGCGTATATGAGCGAAAAATCGTATATACGATGCGAAACAATGTTAAAACTTTGATTCCAATATAAAATAGATGTTTGATCTTATGAAATGCAATGTTCTGCATCGATTGGTATCATTTTTCAAACTGTGGCTCAAGTATTACTAAAGATTTCACGAAATTAACTTCGCGTATAGCGAAATTCGCGTATGCCGATTACGTTTTTCGATAAAAATCATATGAAAACGCCTATTTAAACATAGTAAAAACGTTATATTCTTGTTATATTCTTTATTCTGCATCGATAGAATATAAAATCAATGAAATTGAACGAGATTTCAACTTTTCGTTTTTCGACGATACGCATATATGAGCGAAAAATCGTATATACGATGCGAAACAATGTTAAAACTTAGATTCCAATATAAAATAGATGTTTGATCTTATGAAATGCAATGTTCTGCATCGATTGGTAACATTTCTCAAACTGTGGCTCAAGTATTACTAAAGATTTCACGAAATTAACTTCGCGTATAGCGAAATTCGCGTATGTCGATTAAGTTTTTCGATAAAAATCATATGAAAACGCCTATTTAAACATAGCAAACACGTTATATTCTTGTTACATTCTTTATTCTGCATCGATAGAATATAAAATCAATGAAATTGAACGAGATTTCAACTTTTCGTTTTTCGACGATACGCGTATATGAGCGAAAAATCGTATATACGATGCGAAACAATGTTAAAACTTTGATTCCAATATAAAATAGATGTTTGATCTTATGAAATGCAATGTTCTGAATCGATTGGTAACATTTTTCAAACTGTGGCGCAAGTATTACTAAAGATTTCACGAAATTAACTTCGCGTATAGCGAAATTCGCGTATGTCGATTAAGTTTTTCGATAAAAATCATATGAAAACGCCTATTTAAACATAGCAAACACGTTATATTCTTGTTATATTCTTTATTCTGCATCGATAGAATATAAAATCAATGAAATTGAACGAGATATCTACTTTTCGTTTTTCGACGATACGCGTATATGAGCGAAAAATCTCATATACGAACGAAACAATGTTAAAACTTCGATTCCAATATAAAATAGATGTTTGATCTTATGAAATGCAATGTTCTGCATCGATTGGTATCATTTTTCAAACTGTGGCTCAAGTATTACTAAAGATTTCACGAAATTAACTTCGCGTATAGCGAAATTCGCGTATGTCGATTAAGTTTTTCGATAAAAATCATATGAAAACGCCTATTTAAACATAGCAAACACGTTATATTCTTGTTATATTCTTTATTCTGCATCGACAGAATATAAAATCAATGAAATTGAACGAGATTTCAACTTTTCGTTTTTCGACGATACGCGTATATGAGCGAAAAATCGTATATACGATGCGAAACAATGTTAAAACTTTGATTCCAATATAAAATAGATGTTTGATCTTATGAAATGCAATGTTCTGAATCGATTGGTAACATTTTTCAAACTGTGGCGCAAGTATTACTAAAGATTTCACGAAATTAACTTCGCGTATAGCGAAATTCGCGTATGTCGATTAAGTTTTTCGATAAAAATCATATGAAAACGCCTATTTAAACATAGCAAACACGTTATATTCTTGTTATATTCTTTATTCTGCATCGATAGAATATAAAATCAATGAAATTGAACGAGATATCTACTTTTCGTTTTTCGACGATACGCGTATATGAGCGAAAAATCTCATATACGAACGAAACAATGTTAAAACTTCGATTCCAATATAAAATAGATGTTTGATCTTATGAAATGCAATGTTCTGCATCGATTGGTATCATTTTTCAAACTGTGGCTCAAGTATTACTAAAGATTTCACGAAATTAACTACGCGTATAGCGAAATTCGCGTATGTCGATTAAGTTTTTCGATAAAAATCATATGAAAACGCCTATTTAAACATAGCAAACACGTTATATTCTTGTTATATTCTTTATTCTGCATCGATAGAATATAAAATCAATGAAATTGAACGAGATAACTCGTTTTTCGACGATACGCGTATATGAGCGAAAAATCGTATATACGATGCGAAACAATGTTAAAACTTTGATTCCAATATAAAATAGATGTTTGATCTTATGAAATGCAATGTTCTGCATCGATTGGTAACATTTTTCAAACTGTGGCGCAAGTATTACAAAAGATTTCACGAATTTAACTTCGCGTATAGCGAAATTCGCGTATGTCGATTAAGTTTTTCGATAAAAATCATATGAAAACGCCTATTTAAACATAGCAAACACGTTATATTCTTGTTATATTCTTTATTCTGCATCGATAGAATATAAAATCAATGAAATTGAACGAGATTTCAACTTTTCGTTTTTCGACGATACGCGTATATGAGCGAAAAATCGTATATACGATGCGAAACAATGTTAAAACTTTGATTCCAATATAAAATAGATGTTTGATCTTATGAAATGCAATGTTCTGAATCGATTGGTAACATTTTTCAAACTGTGGCGCAAGTATTACTAAAGATTTCACGAAATTAACTTCGCGTATAGCGAAATTCGCGTATGTCGATTAAGTTTTTCGATAAAAATCATATGAAAACGCCTATTTAAACATAGCAAACACGTTATATTCTTGTTATATTCTTTATTCTGCATCGATAGAATATAAAATCAATGAAATTGAACGAGATATCTACTTTTCGTTTTTCGACGATACGCGTATATGAGCGAAAAATCTCATATACGAACGAAACAATGTTAAAACTTCGATTCCAATATAAAATAGATGTTTGATCTTATGAAATGCCATGTTCTGCATCGATTGGTAACATTTTTCAAACTGTGGCGCAACTATTACTAAAGATTTCACGAAATTAACTTCGCGTATAGCGAAATTCGCGTATGTCGGTTAAGTTTTTCGATAAAAATCATATGAAAACGCCTATTTAAACATAGCAAACACGTTATATTCTTGTTATATTCTTTATTCTGCTTCGATAGAATATAAAATCAATGAAATTGAACGAGATATCTACTTTTCGTTTTTCGACGATACGCGTATATGAGCGAAAAATCGTATATACGATGCGAAACAATGTTAAAACTTTGATTCCAATATAAAATAGATGTTTGATCTTATGAAATGCAATGTTCTGCATCGATTGGTAACATTTTTCAAACTGTGGCGCAAGTATTACAAAAGAATTCACGAATTTAACTTCGCGTATAGCGAAATTCGCGTATGTCGGTTAAGTTTTTCGATAAAAATCATATGAAAACGCCTATTTAAACATAGCAAACACGTTATATTCTTGTTATATTCTTTATTCTGCATCGATAGAATATAAAATCAATGAAATTGAACGAGATTTCAACTTTTCGTTTTTCGACGATACGCGTATATGAGCGAAAAATCGTATATACGATGCGAAACAATGTTAAAACTTTGATTCCAATATAAAATAGATGTTTGATCTTATGAAATGCAATGTTCTGCATCGATTGGTATCATTTTTCAAACTGTGGCTCAAGTATTACTAAAGATTTCACGAAATTAACTTCGCGTATAGCGAAATTCGCGTATGTCGATAAAGTTTTTCGATAAAAATCATATGAAAACGCCTATTTAAACATAGCAAACACGTTATATTCTTGTTATATTCTTTATTCTGCATCGATAGAATATAAAATCAATGAAATTGAACGAGATTTCAACTTTTCGTTTTTGGACGATACGCGTATATGAGCGAAAAATCGTATATACGATGCGAAACAATGTTAAAACTTTGATTCCAATATAAAATAGATGTTTGATCTTATGAAATGCAACGTTCTGAATCGATTGGTAACATTTTTCAAACTGTGGCGCAAGTATTACTAAAGATTTCACGAAATTAACTTCGCGTATAGCGAAATTCGCGTATGTCGGTTAAGTTTTTCGATAAAAATCATATGAAAACGCCTATTTAAACATAGCAAACACGTTATATTCTTGTTATATTCTTTATTCTGCATCGATAGAATATAAAATCAATGAAATTGAACGAGATTTCAACTTTTCGTTTTTCGACGATACGCGTATATGAGCGAAAAATCGTATATACGATGCGAAACAATGTTTAAACTTTGATTCCAATATAAAATAGATGTTTGATATTATGAAATGCAATGTTCTGCATCGATTGGTAACATTTTTCAAACTGTGGCGCAAGTATTACAAAAGATTTCACGAATTTAACTTCGCGTATAGCGAAATTCGCGTATGTCGGTTAAGTTTTTCGATAAAAATCATATGAAAACGCCTATTTAAACATAGCAAACACGTTATATTCTTGTTATATTCTTTATTCTGCATCGATAGAATATAAAATCAATGAAATTGAACGAGATTTCAACTTTTCGTTTTTCGACGATACGCGTATATGAGCGAAAAATCGTATATACGATGCGAAACAATGTTAAAACTTTGATTCCAATATAAAATAGATGTTTGATCTTATGAAATGCAATGTTCTGCATCGATTGGTAACATTTCTCAAACTGTGGCTCAAGTATTACTAAAGATTTCACGAAATTAACTTCGCGTATAGCGAAATTCGCGTATGTCGATTAAGTTTTTCGATAAAAATCATATGAAAACGCCTATTTAAACATAGCAAACACGTTATATTCTTGTTACATTCTTTATTCTGCATCGATAGAATATAAAATCAATGAAATTGAACGAGATTTCAACTTTTCGTTTTTCGACGATACGCGTATATGAGCGAAAATTCGTATATACGATGCGAAACAATGTTAAAACTTTGATTCCAATATAAAATAGATGTTTGATCTTATGAAATGCAACGTTCTGAATCGATTGGTAAAATTTTTCAAACTGTGGCGCAAGTATTACTTAAGATTTCACGAAATTAACTTCGCGTATAGCGAAATTCGCGTATGTCGATTAAGTTTTTCGATAAAAATCATATGAAAACGCCTATTTAAACATAGCAAACACGTTATATTCTTGTTATATTCTTTATTCTGCATCGATAGAATATAAAATCAATGAAATTGAACGAGATATCTACTTTTCGTTTTTCGACGATTCGCGTATATGAGCGAAAAATCGCATATACGAACGAAACAATGTTAAAACTTCGATTCCAATATAAAATAGATGTTTGATCTTATGAAATGCAATGTTCTGCATCGATTGGTAACATTTTTCAAACTGTGGCGCAACTATTACTAAAGATTTCACGAAATTAACTTCGCGTATAGCGAAATTCGCGTATGTCGGTTAAGTTTTTCGATAAAAATCATATGAAAACGCCTATTTAAACATAGCAAACACGTTATATTCTTGTTATATTCTTTATTCTGCATCGATAGAATATAAAATCAATGAAATTGAACGAGATTTCAACTTTTCGTTTTTCGACGATACGCGTATATGAGCGAAAAATCGTATATACGATGCGAAACAATGTTAAAACTTTGATTCCAAAATAAAATAGATGTTTGATCTTATGAAATGCAATGTTCTGCATCGATTGGTATCATTTTTCAAACTGTGGCTCAAGTATTACTAAAGATTTCACGAAATTAACTTCGCGTATATCGAAATTCGCGTATGTCGATTAAGTTTTTCGATAAAAATCATATGAAAACGCCTATTTAAACATAGCAAACACGTTATATTCTTGTTATATTCTTTATTCTGCTTCGATAGAATATAAAATCAATGAAATTGAACGAGATATCTACTTTTCGTTTTTCGACGATACGCGTATATGAGCGAAAAATCGTATATACGATGCGAAACAATGTTAAAACTTTGATTCCAATATAAAATAGATGTTTGATCTTATGAAATGCAATGTTCTGCATCGATTGGTATCATTTTTCAAACTGTGGCTCAAGTATTACTAAAGATTTCACGAAATTAACTTCGCGTATAGCGAAATTCGCGTATGCCGATTACGTTTTTCGATAAAAATCATATGAAAACGCCTATTTAAACATAGTAAAAACGTTATATTCTTGTTATATTCTTTATTCTGCATCGATAGAATATAAAATCAATGAAATTGAACGAGATTTCAACTTTTCGTTTTTCGACGATACGCGTATATGAGCGAAAAATCGTATATACGATGCGAAACAATGTTAAAACTTAGATTCCAATATAAAATAGATGTTTGATCTTATGAAATGCAATGTTCTGCATCGATTGGTAACATTTTTCAAACTGTGGCGCAAGTATTACAAAAGATTTCACGAATTTAACTTCGCGTATAGCGAAATTCGCGTATGTCGGTTAAGTTTTTCGATAAAAATCATATGAAAACGCCTATTTAAACATAGCAAACACGTTATATTCTTGTTATATTCTTTATTCTGCATCGATAGAATATAAAATCAATGAAATTGAACGAGATTTCAACTTTTCGTTTTTCGACGATACGCGTATATGAGCGAAAAATCGTATATACGATGCGAAACAATGTTAAAACTTTGATTCCAATATAAAATAGATGTTTGATCTTATGAAATGCAATGTTCTGCATCGATTGGTATCATTTTTCAAACTGTGGCTCAAGTATTACTAAAGTTTTCACGAAATTAACTTCGCGTATATCGAAATTCGCGTATGTCGATTAAGTTTTTCGATAAAAATCATATGAAAACGCCTATTTAAACATAGCAAACACGTTATATTCTTGTTATATTCTTTATTCTGCATCGATAGAATATAAAATCAATGAAATTGAACGAGATTTCAACTTTTCGTTTTTCGACGATACGCGTATATGAGCGAAAAATCGTATATACGATGCGAAACAATGTTAAAACTTTGATTCCAATATAAAATAGATGTTTGATCTTATGAAATGCAATGTTCTGCATCGATTGGTAACATTTTTCAACTGTGGCGCAAGTATTACAAAAGATTTCACGAAATTAACTTCGCGTATGCCGATTACGTTTTTCGATAAAAATCATATGAAAACGCCTATTTAAACATAGTAAAAACGTTATATTCTTGTTATATTCTTTATTCTGCATCGATAGAATATAAAATCAATGAAATTGAACGAGATTTCAACTTTTCGTTTTTCGACGATACGCGTATATGAGCGAAAAATCGTATATACGATGCGAAACAATGTTAAAACTTAGATTCCAATATAAAATAGATGTTTGATCTTATGAAATGCAATGTTCTGCATCGATTGGTAACATTTCTCAAACTGTGGCTCAAGTATTACTAAAGATTTCACGAAATTAACTTCGCGTATAGCGAAATTCGCGTATGTCGATTAAGTTTTTCGATAAAAATCATATGAAAACGCCTATTTAAACATAGCAAACACGTTATATTCTTGTTACATTCTTTATTCTGCATCGATAGAATATAAAATCAATGAAATTGAACGAGATTTCAACTTTTCGTTTTTCGACGATACGCGTATATGAGCGAAAAATCGTATATACGATGCGAAACAATGTTAAAACTTTGATTCCAATATAAAATAGATGTTTGATCTTATGAAATGCAATGTTCTGCATCGATTGGTATCATTTTTCAAACTGTGGCTCAAGTATTACTAAAGATTTCACGAAATTAACTTCGCGTATAGCGAAATTCGCGTTTGTCGATTAAGTTTTTCGATAAAAATCATATGAAAACGCCTATTTAAACATAGCAAACACGTTATATTCTTGTTACATTCTTTATTCTGCATCGATAGAATATAAAATCAATGAAATTGAACGAGATTTCAACTTTTCGTTTTTCGACGATACGCGTATATGAGCGAAAAATCGTATATACGATGCGAAACAATGTTAAAACTTTGATTCCAATATAAAATAGATGTTTGATCTTATGAAATGCAATGTTCTGCATCGATTGGTAACATTTCTCAAACTGTGGCTCAAGTATTACTAAAGATTTCACGAAATAAACTTCGCGTATAGCGAAATTCGCGTATGTCGATTAAGTTTTTCGATAAAAATCATATGAAAACGCCTATTTAAACATAGCAAACACGTTATATTCTTGTTACATTCTTTATTCTGCATCGATAGAATATAAAATCAATGAAATTGAACGAGATTTCAACTTTTCGTTTTTCGACGATACGCGTATATGAGCGAAAATTCGTATATACGATGCGAAACAATGTTAAAACTTTGATTCCAATATAAAATAGATGTTTGATCTTATGAAATGCAACGTTCTGAATCGATTGGTAAAATTTTTCAAACTGTGGCGCAAGTATTACTTAAGATTTCACGAAATTAACTTCGCGTATAGCGAAATTCGCGTATGTCGATTAAGTTTTTCGATAAAAATCATATGAAAACGCCTATTTAAACATAGCAAACACGTTATATTCTTGTTATATTCTTTATTCTGCATCGATAGAATATAAAATCAATGAAATTGAACGAGATATCTACTTTTCGTTTTTCGACGATTCGCGTATATGAGCGAAAAATCGCATATACGAACGAAACAATGTTAAAACTTCGATTCCAATATAAAATAGATGTTTGATCTTATGAAATGCAATGTTCTGCATCGATTGGTAACATTTTTCAAACTGTGGCGCAACTATTACTAAAGATTTCACGAAATTAACTTCGCGTATAGCGAAATTCGCGTATGTCGGTTAAGTTTTTCGATAAAAATCATATGAAAACGCCTATTTAAACATAGCAAACACGTTATATTCTTGTTATATTCTTTATTCTGCATCGATAGAATATAAAATCAATGAAATTGAACGAGATTTCAACTTTTCGTTTTTCGACGATACGCGTATATGAGCGAAAAATCGTATATACGATGCGAAACAATGTTAAAACTTTGATTCCAAAATAAAATAGATGTTTGATCTTATGAAATGCAATGTTCTGCATCGATTGGTATCATTTTTCAAACTGTGGCTCAAGTATTACTAAAGATTTCACGAAATTAACTTCGCGTATATCGAAATTCGCGTATGTCGATTAAGTTTTTCGATAAAAATCATATGAAAACGCCTATTTAAACATAGCAAACACGTTATATTCTTGTTATATTCTTTATTCTGCTTCGATAGAATATAAAATCAATGAAATTGAACGAGATATCTACTTTTCGTTTTTCGACGATACGCGTATATGAGCGAAAAATCGTATATACGATGCGAAACAATGTTAAAACTTTGATTCCAATATAAAATAGATGTTTGATCTTATGAAATGCAATGTTCTGCATCGATTGGTATCATTTTTCAAACTGTGGCTCAAGTATTACTAAAGATTTCACGAAATTAACTTCGCGTATAGCGAAATTCGCGTATGCCGATTACGTTTTTCGATAAAAATCATATGAAAACGCCTATTTAAACATAGTAAAAACGTTATATTCTTGTTATATTCTTTATTCTGCATCGATAGAATATAAAATCAATGAAATTGAACGAGATTTCAACTTTTCGTTTTTCGACGATACGCGTATATGAGCGAAAAATCGTATATACGATGCGAAACAATGTTAAAACTTAGATTCCAATATAAAATAGATGTTTGATCTTATGAAATGCAATGTTCTGCATCGATTGGTAACATTTTTCAAACTGTGGCGCAAGTATTACAAAAGATTTCACGAATTTAACTTCGCATATAGCGAAATTCGCGTATGTCGGTTAAGTTTTTCGATAAAAATCATATGAAAACGCCTATTTAAACATAGCAAACACGTTATATTCTTGTTATATTCTTTATTCTGCATCGATAGAATATAAAATCAATGAAATTGAACGAGATTTCAACTTTTCGTTTTTCGACGATACGCGTATATGAGCGAAAAATCGTATATACGATGCGAAACAATGTTAAAACTTTGATTCCAATATAAAATAGATGTTTGATCTTATGAAATGCAATGTTCTGCATCGATTGGTATCATTTTTCAAACTGTGGCTCAAGTATTACTAAAGTTTTCACGAAATTAACTTCGCGTATATCGAAATTCGCGTATGTCGATTAAGTTTTTCGATAAAAATCATATGAAAACGCCTATTTAAACATAGCAAACACGTTATATTCTTGTTATATTCTTTATTCTGCATCGATAGAATATAAAATCAATGAAATTGAACGAGATTTCAACTTTTCGTTTTTCGACGATACGCGTATATGAGCGAAAAATCGTATATACGATGCGAAACAATGTTAAAACTTTGATTCCAATATAAAATAGATGTTTGATCTTATGAAATGCAATGTTCTGCATCGATTGGTAACATTTTTCAACTGTGGCGCAAGTATTACAAAAGATTTCACGAAATTAACTTCGCGTATGCCGATTACGTTTTTCGATAAAAATCATATGAAAACGCCTATTTAAACATAGTAAAAACGTTATATTCTTGTTATATTCTTTATTCTGCATCGATAGAATATAAAATCAATGAAATTGAACGAGATTTCAACTTTTCGTTTTTCGACGATACGCGTATATGAGCGAAAAATCGTATATACGATGCGAAACAATGTTAAAACTTAGATTCCAATATAAAATAGATGTTTGATCTTATGAAATGCAATGTTCTGCATCGATTGGTAACATTTCTCAAACTGTGGCTCAAGTATTACTAAAGATTTCACGAAATTAACTTCGCGTATAGCGAAATTCGCGTATGTCGATTAAGTTTTTCGATAAAAATCATATGAAAACGCCTATTTAAACATAGCAAACACGTTATATTCTTGTTACATTCTTTATTCTGCATCGATAGAATATAAAATCAATGAAATTGAACGAGATTTCAACTTTTCGTTTTTCGACGATACGCGTATATGAGCGAAAAATCGTATATACGATGCGAAACAATGTTAAAACTTTGATTCCAATATAAAATAGATGTTTGATCTTATGAAATGCAATGTTCTGCATCGATTGGTATCATTTTTCAAACTGTGGCTCAAGTATTACTAAAGATTTCACGAAATTAACTTCGCGTATAGCGAAATTCGCGTATGTCGATTAAGTTTTTCGATAAAAATCATATGAAAACGCCTATTTAAACATAGCAAACACGTTATATTCTTGTTACATTCTTTATTCTGCATCGATAGAATATAAAATCAATGAAATTGAACGAGATTTCAACTTTTCGTTTTTCGACGATACGCGTATATGAGCGAAAAATCGTATATACGATGCGAAACAATGTTAAAACTTTGATTCCAATATAAAATAGATGTTTGATCTTATGAAATGCAATGTTCTGCATCGATTGGTATCATTTTGCAAACTGTGGCTCAAGTATTACTAAAGATTTCACGAAATTAACTTCGCGTATAGCGAAATTCGCGTATGTCGAT
Organism: Vespa crabro; assembly: GCF_910589235.1. Taxonomy (NCBI): domain Eukaryota; kingdom Metazoa; phylum Arthropoda; class Insecta; order Hymenoptera; family Vespidae; genus Vespa; species Vespa crabro. Next base: position 10,966,076 of record NC_060955.1, read on the forward strand.
TAAGTTTTTCGATAAAAATCATATGAAAACGCCTATTTAAACATAGCAAACACGTTATATTCTTGTTATATTCTTTATTCTGCATCGATAGAATATAAAATCAATGAAATTGAACGAGATTTCAACTTTTCGTTTTTCGACGATACGCGTATATGAGCGAAAAATCGTATATACGATGCGAAACAATGTTAAAACTTTGATTCCAATATAAAATAGATGTTTGATCTTATGAAATGCAATGTTCTGAATCGATTGGTAACATTTTTCAAACTGTGGCGCAAGTATTACTAAAGATTTCACGAAATTAACTTCGCGTATAGCGAAATTCGCGTATGTCGATTAAGTTTTTCGATAAAAATCATATGAAAACGCCTATTTAAACATAGCAAACACGTTATATTCTTGTTATATTCTTTATTCTGCATCGATAGAATATAAAATCAATGAAATTGAAAGAGATATCTACTTTTCGTTTTTCGACGATACGCGTATATGAGCGAAAAATCTCATATACGAACGAAACAATGTTAAAACTTCGATTCCAATATAAAATAGTTGTTTGATCTTATGAAATGCAATGTTCTGCATCGATTGGTATCATTTTTCAAACTGTGGCTCAAGTATTACTAAAGATTTCACGAAATTAACTTCGCGTATATCGAAATTCGCGTATGTCGATTAAGTTTTTCGATAAAAATCATATGAAAACGCCTATTTAAACATAGCAAACACGTTATATTCTTGTTATATTCTTTATTCTGCTTCGATAGAATATAAAATCAATGAAATTGAACGAGATATCTACTTTTCGTTTTTCGACGATACGCGTATATGAGCGAAAAATCGTATATACGATGCGAAACAATGTTAAAACTTTGATTCCAATATAAAATAGATGTTTGATCTTATGAAATGCAATGTTCTGCATCGATTGGTAACATTTTTCAAACTGTGGCGCAAGTATTACAAAAGATTTCACGAATTTAACTTCGCGTATAGCGAAATTCGCGTATGTCGGTTAAGTTTTTCGATAAAAATCATATGAAAACGCCTATTTAAACATAGCAAACACGTTATATTCTTGTTATATTCTTTATTCTGCATCGATAGAATATAAAATCAATGAAATTGAACGAGATTTCAACTTTTCGTTTTTCGACGATACGCGTATATGAGCGAAAAATCGTATATACGATGCGAAACAATGTTAAAACTTTGATTCCAATATAAAATAGATGTTTGATCTTATGAAATGCAATGTTCTGCATCGATTGGTAACATTTCTCAAACTGTGGCTCAAGTATTACTAAAGATTTCACGAAATTAACTTCGCGTATAGCGAAATTCGCGTATGTCGATTAAGTTTTTCGATAAAAATCATATGAAAACGCCTATTTAAACATAGCAAACACGTTATATTCTTGTTACATTCTTTATTCTGCATCGATAGAATATAAAATCAATGAAATTGAACGAGATTTCAACTTTTCGTTTTTCGACGATACGCGTATATGAGCGAAAAATCTCATATACGAACGAAACAATGTTAAAACTTCGATTCCAATATAAAATAGATGTTTGATCTTATGAAATGCAATGTTCTGCATCGATTGGTAACATTTTTCAAACTGTGGCGCAACTATTACTAAAGATTTCACGAAATTAACTTCGCGTATAGCGAAATTCGCGTATGTCGGTTAAGTTTTTCGATAAAAATCATATGAAAACGCCTATTTAAACATAGCAAACACGTTATATTCTTGTTATATTCTTTATTCTGCATCGATAGAATATAAAATCAATGAAATTGAACGAGATTTCAACATTTCGTTTTTCGACGATACGCGTATATGAGCGAAAAATCGTATATACGATGCGAAACAATGTTAAAACTTAGATTCCAATATAAAATAGATGTTTGATCTTATGAAATGCAATGTTCTGCATCGATTGGTAACATTTTTCAAACTGTGGCGCAAGTATTACAAAAGATTTCACGAATTTAACTTCGCGTATAGCGAAATTCGCGTATGTCGGTTAAGTTTTTCGATAAAAATCATATGAAAACGCCTATTTAAACATAGCAAACACGTTATATTCTTGTTATATTCTTTATTCTGCATCGATAGAATATAAAATCAATGAAATTGAACGAGATTTCAACTTTTCGTTTTTCGACGATACGCGTATATGAGCGAAAAATCGTATATACGATGCGAAACAATGTTAAAACTTTGATTCCAATATAAAATAGATGTTTGATCTTATGAAATGCAATGTTCTGCATCGATTGGTAACATTTCTCAAACTGTGGCTCAAGTATTACTAAAGATTTCACGAAATTAACTTCGCGTATAGCGAAATTCGCGTATGTCGATTAAGTTTTTCGATAAAAATCATATGAAAACGCCTATTTAAACATAGCAAACACGTTATATTCTTGTTACATTCTTTATTCTGCATCGATAGAATATAAAATCAATGAAATTGAACGAGATTTCAACTTTTCGTTTTTCGACGATACGCGTATATGAGCGAAAATTCGTATATACGATGCGAAACAATGTTAAAACTTTGATTCCAATATAAAATAGATGTTTGATCTTATGAAATGCAACGTTCTGAATCGATTGGTAAAATTTTTCAAACTGTGGCGCAAGTATTACTTAAGATTTCACGAAATTAACTTCGCGTATAGCGAAATTCGCGTATGTCGATTAAGTTTTTCGATAAAAATCATATGAAAACGCCTATTTAAACATAGCAAACACGTTATATTCTTGTTATATTCTTTATCCTGCATCGATAGAATATAAAATCAATGAAATTGAACGAGATATCTACTTTTCGTTTTTCGACGATTCGCGTATATGAGCGAAAAATCGCATATACGAACGAAACAATGTTAAAACTTCGATTCCAATATAAAATAGATGTTTGATCTTATGAAATGCAATGTTCTGCATCGATTGGTAACATTTTTCAAACTGTGGCGCAACTATTACTAAAGATTTCACGAAATTAACTTCGCGTATAGCGAAATTCGCGTATGTCGGTTAAGTTTTTCGATAAAAATCATATGAAAACGCCTATTTAAACATAGCAAACACGTTATATTCTTGTTATATTCTTTATTCTGCATCGATAGAATATAAAATCAATGAAATTGAACGAGATTTCAACTTTTCGTTTTTCGACGATACGCGTATATGAGCGAAAAATCGTATATACGATGCGAAACAATGTTAAAACTTTGATTCCAAAATAAAATAGATGTTTGATCTTATGAAATGCAATGTTCTGCATCGATTGGTATCATTTTTCAAACTGTGGCTCAAGTATTACTAAAGATTTCACGAAATTAACTTCGCGTATATCGAAATTCGCGTATGTCGATTAAGTTTTTCGATAAAAATCATATGAAAACGCCTATTTAAACATAGCAAACACGTTATATTCTTGTTATATTCTTTATTCTGCTTCGATAGAATATAAAATCAATGAAATTGAACGAGATATCTACTTTTCGTTTTTCGACGATACGCGTATATGAGCGAAAAATCGTATATACGATGCGAAACAATGTTAAAACTTTGATTCCAATATAAAATAGATGTTTGATCTTATGAAATGCAATGTTCTGCATCGATTGGTATCATTTTTCAAACTGTGGCTCAAGTATTACTAAAGATTTCACGAAATTAACTTCGCGTATAGCGAAATTCGCGTATGCCGATTACGTTTTTTCGATAAAAATCATATGAAAACGCCTATTTAAACATAGTAAAAACGTTATATTCTTGTTATATTCTTTATTCTGCATCGATAGAATATAAAATCAATGAAATTGAACGAGATTTCAACTTTTCGTTTTTCGACGATACGCGTATATGAGCGAAAAATCGTATATACGATGCGAAACAATGTTAAAACTTAGATTCCAATATAAAATAGATGTTTGATCTTATGAAATGCAATGTTCTGCATCGATTGGTAACATTTTTCAAACTGTGGCGCAAGTATTACAAAAGATTTCACGAATTTAACTTCGCGTATAGCGAAATTCGCGTATGTCGGTTAAGTTTTTCGATAAAAATCATATGAAAACGCCTATTTAAACATAGCAAACACGTTATATTCTTGTTATATTCTTTATTCTGCATCGATAGAATATAAAATCAATGAAATTGAACGAGATTTCAACTTTTCGTTTTTCGACGATACGCGTATATGAGCGAAAAATCGTATATACGATGCGAAACAATGTTAAAACTTTGATTCCAATATAAAATAGATGTTTGATCTTATGAAATGCAATGTTCTGCATCGATTGGTATCATTTTTCAAACTGTGGCTCAAGTATTACTAAAGTTTTCACGAAATTAACTTCGCGTATATCGAAATTCGCGTATGTCGATTAAGTTTTTCGATAAAAATCATATGAAAACGCCTATTTAAACATAGCAAACACGTTATATTCTTGTTATATTCTTTATTCTGCATCGATAGAATATAAAATCAATGAAATTGAACGAGATTTCAACTTTTCGTTTTTCGACGATACGCGTATATGAGCGAAAAATCGTATATACGATGCGAAACAATGTTAAAACTTTGATTCCAATATAAAATAGATGTTTGATCTTATGAAATGCAATGTTCTGCATCGATTGGTAACATTTTTCAACTGTGGCGCAAGTATTACAAAAGATTTCACGAAATTAACTTCGCGTATGCCGATTACGTTTTTCGATAAAAATCATATGAAAACGCCTATTTAAACATAGTAAAAACGTTATATTCTTGTTATATTCTTTATTCTGCATCGATAGAATATAAAATCAATGAAATTGAACGAGATTTCAACTTTTCGTTTTTCGACGATACGCGTATATGAGCGAAAAATCGTATATACGATGCGAAACAATGTTAAAACTTAGATTCCAATATAAAATAGATGTTTGATCTTATGAAATGCAATGTTCTGCATCGATTGGTAACATTTCTCAAACTGTGGCTCAAGTATTACTAAAGATTTCACGAAATTAACTTCGCGTATAGCGAAATTCGCGTATGTCGATTAAGTTTTTCGATAAAAATCATATGAAAACGCCTATTTAAACATAGCAAACACGTTATATTCTTGTTACATTCTTTATTCTGCATCGATAGAATATAAAATCAATGAAATTGAACGAGATTTCAACTTTTCGTTTTTCGAAGATACGCGTATATGAGCGAAAAATCGTATATACGATGCGAAACAATTTTAAAACTTTGATTCCAATATAAAATAGATGTTTGATCTTATGAAATGCAATGTTCTGCATCGATTGGTATCATTTTTCAAACTGTGGCTCAAGTATTACTAAAGATTTCACGAAATTAACTTCGCGTATAGCGAAATTCGCGTATGTCGATTAAGTTTTTCGATAAAAATCATATGAAAACGCCTATTTAAACATAGCAAACACGTTATATTCTTGTTACATTCTTTATTCTGCATCGATAGAATATAAAATCAATGAAATTGAACGAGATTTCAACTTTTCGTTTTTCGACGATACGCGTATATGAGCGAAAAATCGTATATACGATGCGAAACAATGTTAAAACTTTGATTCCAATATAAAATAGATGTTTGATCTTATGAAATGCAATGTTCTGCATCGATTGGTATCATTTTGCAAACTGTGGCTCAAGTATTACTAAAGATTTCACGAAATTAACTTCGCGTATAGCGAAATTCGCGTATGTCGATTAAGTTTTTCGATAAAAATCATATGAAAACGCCTATTTAAACATAGCAAACACGTTATATTCTTGTTATATTCTTTATTCTGCATCGATAGAATATAAAATCAATGAAATTGAACGAGATTTCAACTTTTCGTTTTTCGACGATACGCGTATATGAGCGAAAAATCGTATATACGATGCGAAACAATGTTAAAACTTTGATTCCAATATAAAATAGATGTTTGATCTTATGAAATGCAATGTTCTGAATCGATTGGTAACATTTTTCAAACTGTGGCGCAAGTATTACTAAAGATTTCACGAAATTAACTTCGCGTATAGCGAAATTCGCGTATGTCGATTAAGTTTTTCGATAAAAATCATATGAAAACGCCTATTTAAACATAGCAAACACGTTATATTCTTGTTATATTCTTTATTCTGCATCGATAGAATATAAAATCAATGAAATTGAAAGAGATATCTACTTTTCGTTTTTCGACGATACGCGTATATGAGCGAAAAATCTCATATACGAACGAAACAATGTTAAAACTTCGATTCCAATATAAAATAGTTGTTTGATCTTATGAAATGCAATGTTCTGCATCGATTGGTATCATTTTTCAAACTGTGGCTCAAGTATTACTAAAGATTTCACGAAATTAACTTCGCGTATATCGAAATTCGCGTATGTCGATTAAGTTTTTCGATAAAAATCATATGAAAACGCCTATTTAAACATAGCAAACACGTTATATTCTTGTTATATTCTTTATTCTGCTTCGATAGAATATAAAATCAATGAAATTGAACGAGATTTCTACTTTTCGTTTTTCGACGATACGCGTATATGAGCGAAAAATCGTATATACGATGCGAAACAATGTTAAAACTTTGATTCCAATATAAAATAGATGTTTGATCTTATGAAATGCAATGTTCTGCATCGATTGGTAACATTTTTCAAACTGTGGCGCAAGTATTACAAAAGATTTCACGAATTTAACTTCGCGTATAGCGAAATTCGCGTATGTCGGTTAAGTTTTTCGATAAAAATCATATGAAAACGCCTATTTAAACATAGCAAACACGTTATATTCTTGTTATATTCTTTATTCTGCATCGATAGAATATAAAATCAATGAAATTGAACGAGATTTCAACTTTTCGTTTTTCGACGATACGCGTATATGAGCGAAAAATCGTATATACGATGCGAAACAATGTTAAAACTTTGATTCCAATATAAAATAGATGTTTGATCTTATGAAATGCAATGTTCTGCATCGATTGGTAACATTTCTCAAACTGTGGCTCAAGTATTACTAAAGATTTCACGAAATTAACTTCGCGTATAGCGAAATTCGCGTATGTCGATTAAGTTTTTCGATAAAAATCATATGAAAACGCCTATTTAAACATAGCAAACACGTTATATTCTTGTTACATTCTTTATTCTGCATCGATAGAATATAAAATCAATGAAATTGAACGAGATTTCAACTTTTCGTTTTTCGACGATACGCGTATATGAGCGAAAAATCTCATATACGAACGAAACAATGTTAAAACTTCGATTCCAATATAAAATAGATGTTTGATCTTATGAAATGCAATGTTCTGCATCGATTGGTAACATTTTTCAAACTGTGGCGCAACTATTACTAAAGATTTCACGAAATTAACTTCGCGTATAGCGAAATTCGCGTATGTCGGTTAAGTTTTTCGATAAAAATCATATGAAAACGCCTATTTAAACATAGCAAACACGTTATATTCTTGTTATATTCTTTATTCTGCATCGATAGAATATAAAATCAATGAAATTGAACGAGATTTCAACATTTCGTTTTTCGACGATACGCGTATATGAGCGAAAAATCGTATATACGATGCGAAACAATGTTAAAACTTAGATTCCAATATAAAATAGATGTTTGATCTTATGAAATGCAATGTTCTGCATCGATTGGTAACATTTTTCAAACTGTGGCGCAAGTATTACAAAAGATTTCACGAATTTAACTTCGCGTATAGCGAAATTCGCGTATGTCGGTTAAGTTTTTCGATAAAAATCATATGAAAACGCCTATTTAAACATAGCAAACACGTTATATTCTTGTTATATTCTTTATTCTGCATCGATAGAATATAAAATCAATGAAATTGAACGAGATTTCAACTTTTCGTTTTTCGACGATACGCGTATATGAGCGAAAAATCGTATATACGATGCGAAACAATGTTAAAACTTTGATTCCAATATAAAATAGATGTTTGATCTTATGAAATGCAATGTTCTGCATCGATTGGTATCATTTTTCAAACTGTGGCTCAAGTATTACTAAAGATTTCACGAAATTAACTTCGCGTATGCCGATTACGTTTTTCGATAAAAATCATATGAAAACGCCTATTTAAACATAGTAAAAACGTTATATTCTTGTTACATTCTTTATTCTGCATCGATAGAATATAAAATCAATGAAATTGAACGAGATTTCAACTTTTCGTTTTTCGACGATACGCGTATATGAGCGAAAAATCGTATATACGATGCGAAACAATGTTAAAACTTTGATTCCAATATAAAATAGATGTTTGATCTTATGAAATGCAATGTTCTGCATCGATTGGTATCATTTTTCAAACTGTGGCTCAAGTATTACTAAAGATTTCACGAAATTAACTTCGCGTATAGCGAAATTCGCGTATGTCGATTAAGTTTTTCGATAAAAATCATATGAAAACGCCTATTTAAACATAGCAAACACGTTATATTCTTGTTACATTCTTTATTCTGCATCGATAGAATATAAAATCAATGAAATTGAACGAGATTTCAACTTTTCGTTTTTCGACGATACGCGTATATGAGCGAAAAATCTTATATACGATGCGAAACAATGTTAAAACTTTGATTCCAATATAAAATAGATGTTTGATCTTATGAAATGCAATGTTCTGCATCGATTGGTATCATTTTTCAAACTGTGGCTCAAGTATTACTAAAGATTTCACGAAATTAACTTCGCGTATAGCGAAATTCGCGTATGTTGATTAAGTTTTTCGATAAAAATCATATGAAAACGCCTATTTAAACATAGCAAACACGTTATATTCTTGTTATATTCTTTATTCTGCATCGATAGAATATAAAATCAATGAAATTGAACGAGATTTCAACTTTTCGTTTTCGACGATACGCGTATATGAGCGAAAAATCGTATATACGATGCGAAACAATGTTAAAACTTTGATTCCAATATAAAATAGATGTTTGATCTTATGAAATGCAATGTTCTGAATCGATTGGTAACATTTTTCAAACTGTGGCGCAAGTATTACTAAAGATTTCACGAAATTAACTTCGCGTATAGCGAAATTCGCGTATGTCGATTAAGTTTTTCGATAAAAATCATATGAAAACGCCTATTTAAACATAGCAAACACGTTATATTCTTGTTATATTCTTTATTCTGCATCGATAGAATATAAAATCAATGAAATTGAACGAGATATCTACTTTTCGTTTTTCGACGATACGCGTATATGAGCGAAAAATCTCATATACGAACGAAACAATGTTAAAACTTCGATTCCAATATAAAATAGATGTTTGATCTTATGAAATGCAATGTTCTGCATCGATTGGTATCATTTTTCAAACTGTGGCTCAAGTATTACTAAAGATTTCACGAAATTAACTTCGCGTATATCGAAATTCGCGTATGTCGATTAAGTTTTTCGATAAAAATCATATGAAAACGCCTATTTAAACATAGCAAACACGTTATATTCTTGTTATATTCTTTATTCTGCTTCGATAGAATATAAAATCAATGAAATTGAACGAGATATCTACTTTTCGTTTTTCGACGATACGCGTATATGAGCGAAAAATCGTATATACGATGCGAAACAATGTTAAAACTTTGATTCCAATGTAAAATAGATGTTTGATCTTATGAAATGCAATGTTCTGCATCGATTGGTAACATTTTTCACACTGTGGCGCAAGTATTACAAAAGATTTCACGAATTTAACTTCGCGTATAGCGAAATTCGCGTGTGTCGGTTAAGTTTTTCGATAAAAATCATATGAAAACGCCTATTTAAACATAGCAAACACGTTATATTCTTGTTATATTCTTTATTCTGCATCGATAGAATATAAAATCAATGAAATTGAACGAGATTTCAACTTTTCGTTTTTCGACGATACGCGTATATGAGCGAAAAATCGTATATACGATGCGAAACAATGTTAAAACTTTGATTCCAATATAAAATAGATGTTTGATCTTATGAAATGCAATGTTCTGCATCGATTGGTAACATTTCTCAAACTGTGGCTCAAGTATTACTAAAGATTTCACGAAATTAACTTCGCGTATAGCGAAATTCGCGTATGCCGATTACGTTTTTCGATAAAAATCATATGAAAACGCCTATTTAAACATAGTAAAAACGTTATATTCTTGTTATATTCTTTATTCTGCATCGATAGAATATAAAATCAATGAAATTGAACGAGATTTCAACTTTTCGTTTTTCGACGATACGCGTATATGAGCGAAAAATCGTATATACGATGCGAAACAATGTTAAAACTTAGATTCCAATATAAAATAGATGTTTGATCTTATGAAATGCAATGTTCTGCATCGATTGGTAACATTTCTCAAACTGTGGCTCAAGTATTACTAAAGATTTCACGAAATTAACTTCGCGTATAGCGAAATTCGCGTATGTCGATTAAGTTTTTCGATAAAAATCATATGAAAACGCCTATTTAAACAAAGCAAACACGTTATATTCTTGTTACATTCTTTATTCTGCATCGATAGAATATAAAATCAATGAAATTGAACGAGATTTCAACTTTTCGTTTTTCGACGATACGCGTATATGAGCGAAAAATCGTATATACGATGCGAAACAATGTTAAAACTTTGATTCCAATATAAAATAGATGTTTGATCTTATGAAATGCAATGTTCTGCATCGATTGGTAACATTTTTCAACTGTGGCGCAAGTATTACAAAAGATTTCACGAAATTAACTTCGCGTATAGCGAAATTCGCGTATGCCGATTACGTTTTTCGATAAAAATCATATGAAAACGCCTATTTAAACATAGTAAAAACGTTATATTCTTGTTATATTCTTTATTCTGCATCGATAGAATATAAAATCAATGAAATTGAACGAGATTTCAACTTTTCGTTTTCGACGATACGCGTATATGAGCGAAAAATCGTATATACGATGCGAAACAATGTTAAAACTTAGATTCCAATATAAAATAGATGTTTGATCTTATGAAATGCAATGTTCTGCATCGATTGGTAACATTTCTCAAACGGTGGCTCAAGTATTACTAAAGATTTCACGAAATTAACTTCGCGTATAGCGAAATTCGCGTATGTCGATTAAGTTTTTCGATAAAAATCATATGAAAACGCCTATTTAAACATAGCAAACACGTTATATTCTTGTTACATTCTTTATTCTGCATCGATAGAATATAAAATCAATGAAATTGAACGAGATTTCAACTTTTCGTTTTTCGACGATACGCGTATATGAGCGAAAAATCGTATATACGATGCGAAACAATGTTAAAACTTTGATTCCAATATAAAATAGATGTTTGATCTTATGAAATGCAATGTTCTGCATCGATTGGTATCATTTTTCAAACTGTGGCTCAAGTATTACTAAAGATTTCACGAAATTAACTTCGCGTATAGCGAAATTCGCCTATGTCGATTAAGTTTTTCGATAAAAATCATATGAAAACGCCTATTTAAACATAGCAAACACGTTATATTCTTGTTATATTCTTTATTCTGCATCGATAGAATATAAAATCAATGAAATTGAACGAGATTTCAACTTTTCGTTTTTCGACGATACACGTATATGAGCGAAAAATCGTATATACGATGCGAAACAATGTTAAAACTTTGATTCCAATATAAAATAGATGTTTGATCTTATGAAATGCAACGTTCTGAATCGATTGGTAAAATTTTTCAAACTGTGGCGCAAGTATTACTTAAGATTTCACGAAATTAACTTCGCGTATAGCGAAATTCGCGTATGTCGATTAAGTTTTTCGATAAAAATCATATGAAAACGCCTATTTAAACATAGCAAACACGTTATATTCTTGTTATATTCTTTATTCTGCATCGATAGAATATAAAATCAATGAAATTGAACGAGATATCTACTTTTCGTTTTTCGACGATACGCGTATATGAGCGAAAAATCTCATATACGAACGAAACAATGTTAAAACTTCGATTCCAATATAAAATAGATGTTTGATCTTATGAAATGCAATGTTCTGCATCGATTGGTAACATTTTTCAAACTGTGGCGCAACTATTACTAAAGATTTCACGAAATTAACTTCGCGTATAGCGAAATTCGCGTATGTCGGTTAAGTTTTTCGATAAAAATCATATGAAAGCGCCTATTTAAACATAGCAAACACGTTATATTCTTGTTATATTCTTTATTCTGCATCGATAGAATATAAAATCAATGAAATTGAACGAGATTTCAACTTATCGTTTTTCGACGATACGCGTATATGAGCGAAAAATCGTATATACGATGCGAAACAATGTTAAAACTTTGATTCCAATATAAAATAGATGTTTGATCTTATGAAATGCAACGTTCTGAATCGATTGGTAACATTTTTCAAACTGTGGCGCAAGTATTACTAAAGATTTCACGAAATTAACTTCGCGTATAGCGAAATTCGCGTATGTCGATTAAGTTTTTCGATAAAAATCATATGAAAACGCCTATTTAAACATAGCAAACACGTTATATTCTTGTTACATTCTTTATTCTGCATCGATAGAATATAAAATCAATGAAATTGAACGAGATTTCAACTTTTCGTTTTTCGACGATACGCGTATATGAGCGAAAAATCGTATATACGATGCGAAACAATGTTAAAACTTTGATTCCAATATAAAATAGATGTTTGATCTTATGAAATGCAATGTTCTGCATCGATTGGTAACATTTTTCAACTGTGGCGCAAGTATTACAAAAGATTTCACGAAATTAACTTCGCGTATAGCGAAATTCGCGTATGCCGATTACGTTTTTCGATAAAAATCATATGAAAACGCCTATTTAAACATAGTAAAAACGTTATATTCTTGTTATATTCTTTATTCTGCATCGATAGAATATAAAATCAATGAAATTGAACGAGATTTCAACTTTTCGTTTTCGACGATACGCGTATATGAGCGAAAAATCGTATATACGATGCGAAACAATGTTAAAACTTAGATTCCAATATAAAATAGATGTTTGATCTTATGAAATGCAATGTTCTGAATCGATTGGTAACATTTTTCAAACTGTGGCGCAAGTATTACTAAAGATTTCACGAAATTAACTTCGCGTATAGCGAAATTCGCGTATGTCGATTAAGTTTTTCGATAAAAATCATATGAAAACGCCTATTTAAACATAGCAAACACGTTATATTCTTGTTATATTCTTTATTCTGCATCGATAGAATATAAAATCAATGAAATTGAACGAGATATCTACTTTTCGTTTTTCGACGATACGCGTATATGAGCGAAAAATCTCATATACGAACGAAACAATGTTAAAACTTCGATTCCAATATAAAATAGATGTTTGATCTTATGAAATGCAATGTTCTGCATCGATTGGTATCATTTTTCAAACTGTGGCTCAAGTATTACTAAAGATTTCACGAAATTAACTTCGCGTATATCGAAATTCGCGTATGTCGATTAAGTTTTTCGATAAAAATCATATGAAAACGCCTATTTAAACATAGCAAACACGTTATATTCTTGTTATATTCTTTATTCTGCTTCGATAGAATATAAAATCAATGAAATTGAACGAGATATCTACTTTTCGTTTTTCGACGATACGCGTATATGAGCGAAAAATCGTATATACGATGCGAAACAATGTTAAAACTTTGATTCCAATATAAAATAGATGTTTGATCTTATGAAATGCAATGTTCTGCATCGATTGGTAACATTTTTCACACTGTGGCGCAAGTATTACAAAAGATTTCACGAATTTAACTTCGCGTATAGCGAAATTCGCGTATGTCGGTTAAGTTTTTCGATAAAAATCATATGAAAACGCCTATTTAAACATAGCAAACACGTTATATTCTTGTTATATTCTTTATTCTGCATCGATAGAATATAAAATCAATGAAATTGAACGAGATTTCAACTTTTCGTTTTTCGACGATACGCGTATATGAGCGAAAAATCGTATATACGATGCGAAACAATGTTAAAACTTTGATTCCAATATAAAATAGATGTTTGATCTTATGAAATGCAATGTTCTGCATCGATTGGTAACATTTCTCAAACTGTGGCTCAAGTATTACTAAAGATTTCACGAAATTAACTTCGCGTATAGCGAAATTCGCGTATGCCGATTACGTTTTTCGATAAAAATCATATGAAAACGCCTATTTAAACATAGTAAAAACGTTATATTCTTGTTATATTCTTTATTCTGCATCGATAGAATATAAAATCAATGAAATTGAACGAGATTTCAACTTTTCGTTTTTCGACGATACGCGTATATGAGCGAAAAATCGTATATACGATGCGAAACAATGTTAAAACTTAGATTCCAATATAAAATAGATGTTTGATCTTATGAAATGCAATGTTCTGCATCGATTGGTAACATTTCTCAAACTGTGGCTCAAGTATTACTAAAGATTTCACGAAATTAACTTCGCGTATAGCGAAATTCGCGTATGTCGATTAAGTTTTTCGATAAAAATCATATGAAAACGCCTATTTAAACATAGCAAACACGTTATATTCTTGTTACATTCTTTATTCTGCATCGATAGAATATAAAATCAATGAAATTGAACGAGATTTCAACTTTTCGTTTTTCGACGATACGCGTATATGAGCGAAAAATCGTATATACGATGCGAAACAATGTTAAAACTTTGATTCCAATATAAAATAGATGTTTGATCTTATGAAATGCAATGTTCTGCATCGATTGGTAACATTTTTCAACTGTGGCGCAAGTATTACAAAAGATTTCACGAAATTAACTTCGCGTATAGCGAAATTCGCGTATGCCGATTACGTTTTTCGATAAAAATCATATGAAAACGCCTATTTAAACATAGTAAAAACGTTATATTCTTGTTATATTCTTTATTCTGCATCGATAGAATATAAAATCAATGAAATTGAACGAGATTTCAACTTTTCGTTTTCGACGATACGCGTATATGAGCGAAAAATCGTATATACGATGCGAATCAATGTTAAAACTTAGATTCCAATATAAAATAGATGTTTGATCTTATGAAATGCAATGTTCTGCATCGATTGGTAACATTTCTCAAACGGTGGCTCAAGTATTACTAAAGATTTCACGAAATTAACTTCGCGTATAGCGAAATTCGCGTATGTCGATTAAGTTTTTCGATAAAAATCATATGAAAACGCCTATTTAAACATAGCAAACACGTTATATTCTTGTTACATTCTTTATTCTGCATCGATAGAATATAAAATCAATGAAATTGAACGAGATTTCAACTTTTCGTTTTTCGACGATACGCGTATATGAGCGAAAAATCGTATATACGATGCGAAACAATGTTAAAACTTTGATTCCAATATAAAATAGATGTTTGATCTTATGAAATGCAATGTTCTGCATCGATTGGTATCATTTTTCAAACTGTGGCTCAAGTATTACTAAAGATTTCACGAAATTAACTTCGCGTATAGCGAAATTCGCCTATGTCGATTAAGTTTTTCGATAAAAATCATATGAAAACGCCTATTTAAACATAGCAAACACGTTATATTCTTGTTATATTCTTTATTCTGCATCGATAGAATATAAAATCAATGAAATTGAACGAGATTTCAACTTTTCGTTTTTCGACGATACACGTATATGAGCGAAAAATCGTATATACGATATGAAACAATGTTAAAAACTTTGATTCCAATATAAAATAGATGTTTGATCTTATGAAATGCAACGTTCTGAATCGATTGGTAAAATTTTTCAAACTGTGGCGCAAGTATTACTTAAGATTTCACGAAATTAACTTCGCGTATAGCGAAATTCGCGTATGTCGATTAAGTTTTTCGATAAAAATCATATGAAAACGCCTATTTAAACATAGCAAACACGTTATATTCTTGTTATATTCTTTATTCTGCATCGATAGAATATAAAATCAATGAAATTGAACGAGATATCTACTTTTCGTTTTTCGACGATACGCGTATATGAGCGAAAAATCTCATATACGAACGAAACAATGTTAAAACTTCGATTCCAATATAAAATAGATGTTTGATCTTATGAAATGCAATGTTCTGCATCGATTGGTAACATTTTTCAAACTGTGGCGCAACTATTACTAAAGATTTCACGAAATTAACTTCGCGTATAGCGAAATTCGCGTATGTCGGTTAAGTTTTTCGATAAAAATCATATGAAAGCGCCTATTTAAACATAGCAAACACGTTATATTCTTGTTATATTCTTTATTCTGCATCGATAGAATATAAAATCAATGAAATTGAACGAGATTTCAACTTATCGTTTTTCGACGATACGCGTATATGAGCGAAAAATCGTATATACGATGCGAAACAACGTTAAAACTTTGATTCCAATATAAAATAGATGTTTGATCTTATGAAATGCAACGTTCTGAATCGATTGGTAACATTTTTCAAACTGTGGCGCAAGTATTACTAAAGATTTCACGAAATTAACTTCGCGTATAGCGAAATTCGCGTATGTCGATTAAGTTTTTCGATAAAAATCATATGAAAACGCCTATTTAAACATAGCAAACACGTTATATTCTTGTTATATTCTTTATTCTGCATCGATAGAATATAAAATCAATGAAATTGAACGAGATTTCAACTTTTCGTTTTTCGACGATACGCGTATATGAGCGAAAAATCGTATATACGATGCGAAACAATGTTAAAACTTTGATTCCAATATAAAATAGATGTTTGATCTTATGAAATGCAATGTTCTGCATCGATTGGTAACATTTTTCAACTGTGGCGCAAGTATTACAAAAGATTTCACGAAATTAACTACGCGTATAGCGAAATTCGCGTATGCCGATTACGTTTTTCGATAAAAATCATATGAAAACGCCTATTTAAACATAGTAAAAACGTTATATTCTTGTTATATTCTTTATTCTGCATCGATAGAATATAAAATCAATGAAATTGAACGAGATTTCAACTTTTCGTTTTTCGACGATACGCGTATATGAGCGAAAAATCGTATATACGATGCGAAACAATGTTAAAACTTAGATTCTAATATAAAATAGATGTTTGATCTTATGAAATGCAATGTTCTGCATCGATTGGTAACATTTCTCAAACTGTGGCTCAAGTATTATTAAAGATTTCACGAAATTAACTTCGCGTATAGCGAAATTCGCGTATGTCGATTAAGTTTTTCGATAAAAATCATATGAAAACGCCTATTTAAACATAGCAAACACGTTATATTCTTGTAATATTCTTTATTCTGCTTCGATAGAATATAAAATCAATGAAATTGAACGAGATATCTACTTTTCGTTTTTCGACGATACGCGTATATGAGCGAAAAATCGTATATACGATGCGAAACAATGTTAAAACTTTGATTCCAATATAAAATAGATGTTTGATCTTATGAAATGCAATGTTCTGCATCGATTGGTAACATTTTTCAAACTGTGGCGCAAGTATTACAAAAGATTTCACGAATTTAACTTCGCGTATAGCGAAATTCGCGTATGTCGGTTAAGTTTTTCGATAAAAATCATATGAAAACGCCTATTTAAACATAGCAAACACGTTATATTCTTGTTATATTCTTTATTCTGCATCGATAGAATATAAAATCAATGAAATTGAACGAGATTTCAACTTTTCGTTTTTCGACGATACGCGTATATGAGCGAAAAATCGTATATACGATGCGAAACAATGTTAAAACTTTGATTCCAATATAAAATAGATGTTTGATCTTATGAAATGCAATGTTCTGCATCGATTGGTATCATTTTTCAAACTGTGGCTCAAGTATTACTAAAGATTTCACGAAATTAACTTCGCGTATAGCGAAATTCGCGTATGTCGATTAAGTTTTTCGATAAAAATCATATGAAAACGCCTATTTAAACATAGCAAACACGTTATATTCTTGTTATATTCTTTATTCTGCATCGATAGAATATAAAATCAATGAAATTGAACGAGATTTCAACTTTTCGTTTTTCGACGATACGCGTATATGAGCGAAAAATCGTATATACGATGCGAAACAATGTTAAAACTTTGATTCCAATATAAAATAGATGTTTGATCTTATGAAATGCAATGTTCTGCATCGATTGGTATCATTTTTCAAACTGTGGCTCAAGTATTACTAAAGATTTCACGAAATTAACTTCGCGTATAGCGAAATTCGCGTATGTCGATTAAGTTTTTCGATAAAAATCATATGAAAACGCCTATTTAAACATAGTAAAAACGTTATATTCTTGTTATATTCTTTATTCTGCATCGATAGAATATAAAATCAATGAAATTGAACGAGATTTCAACTTTTCGTTTTTCGACGATACGCGTATATGAGCGAAAAATCGTATATACGAACGAAACAATGTTAAAACTTAGATTCCAATATAAAATAGATGTTTGATCTTATGAAATGCAATGTTCTGCATCGATTGGTAACATTTCTCAAACTGTGGCTCAAGTATTACTAAAGATTTCGCGAAATTAACTTCGCGTATAGCGAAATTCGCGTATGCCGGTTACGTTTTTCGATAAAAATCATATGAAAACGCCTATTTAATCATAGTAGAAACGTTATATTCTTGTTATAATCTTTATTCTGCATCGATAGAATATAAAATCAATGAAATTGAACGAGATTTCAACTTTTCGTTTTTCGACGATACGCGTATATGAGCGAAAAATCGTATATGCGATGCGAAACAATGTTAAAACTTAGATTCCAATATAAAATAGATGTTTGATCTTATGAAATGCAATGTTCTGCATCGATTGGTAACATTTCTCAAACTGTGGCTCAAGTATTACTAAAGATTTCACAAATTTAACTTCTCATATAGCGAAATTCGCGTATGTCGATTACGTTTATCGATAAAAATCATATGAAAACGACTATTTATACATAGCAAAAACGTTATTTTCTTGTTATATTCTTTATTCTTCATCGATAGAATATAAAATCAATGAAATTGAACGAGATATCAACTTTTCGTTTTTCGACGATACGCGTATATGAGCGAAAAATCGTATATACGAACGAAACAATGTTAAAACTTAGATTCCAATATAAAATAGATGTTTGATCTTATGAAATGCAATGTTCTGCATCGATTGGTAACATTTCTCAAACTGTGGCTCAAGTATTACTAAAGATTTCGCGAAATTAACTTCGCGTATAGCGAAATTCGCGTATGCCGGTTACGTTTTTCGATAAAAATCATATGAAAACGCCTATTTAAACATAGTAAAAACGTTATATTCTTGTTATATTCTTTATTCTGCATCGATAGAATATAAAATCAATGAAATTGAACGAGATTTCAACTTTTCGTTTTTCGACGATACGCGTATATGAGCGAAAAATCGTATATACAATGCGAAACAATGTTAAAACTTCGATTCCAATATAAAATAGATGTTTGATCTTAAGAAATGCAATGTTCTGCATCGATTGGTAACATTTTTCAAACTGTGGCGCAACTATTACTAAAGATTTCACGAAATTAACTTCGCGTATGTCGGTTAATTTTTTCGATAAAAATCATATGAAAACGCCAATTTAAACATAGCAAACACGTTATATTCTTGTTATATTCTTTATTCTGCATCGATAGAATATAAAATCAATGAAATTGAACGAGATTTCAACTTTTCGTTTTTCGACGATACGCGTATATGAGCGAAAAATCGTATATACGATGCGAAACAATGTTAAAACTTTAATTCCAATATAAAATAGATGTTTGATCTTATGAAATGCAACGTTCTGAATCGATTGGTAACATTTTTCAAACTGTGGCGCAAGTATTACTAAAGATTTCACGAAACTAACTTCGCGTATGTCGATTAAGTTTTTGGATAAAAATCATATGAAAACGCCTATTTAAACATAGCAAACACGTTATATTCTTGTTATATTCTTTATTCTGCATCGATAGAATATAAAATCAATGAAATTGAACGAGATATCTACTTTTCGTTTTTCGACGATACGCGTATATGAGCGAAAAATCTCATATACGAACGAAACAATGTTAAAACTTCGATTCCAATATAAAATAGATGTTTGATCTTATGAAATGCAATTTTCTGCATCGATTGGTAAAATTTTTCAAATTGTGGCGCAACTATTACTAAAGATTTCACGAAATTAACTTCGCGTATAGCGAAATTCGCGTATGTCGGTTAAGTTTTTCGATAAAAATCATATGAAAACGCCTATTTAAACATAGCAAACACGTTATATTCTTGTTATATTCTATATTCTGCATCGATAGAATATGAAATCAATGAAATTGAACGAGATTTCAACTTTTCGTTTTTCGACGATACGCGTATATGAGCGAAAAATCGTATATACGATGCGAAACAATGTTAAAACTTTGATTCCAATATAAAATAGATGTTTGATCTTATGAAATGCAATGTTCTGCATCGATTGGTAACATTTCTCAAACTGTGGCTCAAGTATTACTAAAGATTTCGCGAAATTAACTTCGCGTATAGCGAAATTCGCGTATGTCGATTAAGTTTTTCGATAAAAATCATATGAAAACGCCTATTTAAACATAGCAAACACGTTATATTCTTGTTATATTCTTTATTCTGCTTCGATAGAATATAAAATCAATGAAATTGAACGAGATATCTACTTTTCGTTTTTCGACGATACGCGTATATGAGCGAAAAATCGTATATACGATGCGAAACAATGTTAAAACTTTGATTCCAATATAAAATAGATGTTTGTTCTTATGAAATGCAATGTTCTGCATCGATTGGTAACATTTTTCAAACTGTGGCGCAAGTATTACAAAAGATTTCACGAAATTAACTTCGCGTATAGCGAAATTCGCGTATGCCGATTACGTTTTTCGATAAAAATCATATGAAAACGCCTATTTAAACATAGTAAAAACGTTATATTCTTGATATATTCTTTATTCTGCATCGATAGAATATAAAATCAATGAAATTGAACGAGATTTCAACTTTTCGTTTTTCGACGATACGCGTATATTAGCGAAAAATCGTATATACGATGCGAAACAATGTTAAAACTTAGATTCCAATATAAAATAGATGTTTGATCTTATGAAATGCAATCTTCTGCATCGATTGGTAACATTTCTCAAACTGTGGCTCAAGTATTACTAAAGATTTCACGAAATTAACTTCGCGTATAGCGAAATTCGCGTATGTCGATTAAGTTTTTCGATAAAAATCATATGAAAACGCCTATTTAAACATAGCAAACACGTTATATTCTTGTTACATTCTTTATTCTGCATCGATAGAATATAAAATCAATGAAATTGAACGAGATTTCAACTTTTCGTTTTTCGACGATACGCGTATATGAGCGAAAAATCGTATATACGATGCGAAACAATGTTAAAACTTTGATTCCAATATAAAATAGATGTTTGATCTTATGAAATGCAATGTTCTGCATCGATTGGTAACATTTTTCAACTGTGGCGCAAGTATTACAAAAGATTTCACGAAATTAACTTCGCGTATAGCGAAATTCGCGTATGCCGATTACGTTTTTCGATAAAAATCATATGAAAACGCCTATTTAAACATAGTTAAAACGTTATATTCTTGTTATATTCTTTATTCTGCATCGATAGAATATAAAATCAATGAAATTGAACGAGATTTCAACTTTTCGTTTTTCGACGATACGCGTATATGAGCGAAAAATCGTATATACGATGCGAAACAATGTTAAAACTTAGATTCCAATATAAAATAGATGTTTGATCTTATGAAATGCAATGTTCTGCATCGATTGGTAACATTTCTCAAACTGTGGCTCAAGTATTACTAAAGATTTCACGAAATTAACTTCGCGTATAGCGAAATTCGCGTATGTCGATTAAGTTTTTCGATAAAAATCATATGAAAACGCCTATTTAAACATAGCAAACACGTTATATTCTTGTTACATTCTTTATTCTGCATCGATAGAATATAAAATCAATGAAATTGAACGAGATTTCAACTTTTCGTTTTTCGACGATACGCGTATATGAGCGAAAAATCGTATATACGATGCGAAACAATGTTAAAACTTTGATTCCAATATAAAATAGATGTTTGATCTTATGAAATGCAATGTTCTGCATCGATTGGTATCATTTTTCAAACTGTGGCTCAAGTATTACTAAAGATTTCACGAAATTAACTTCGCGTATAGCGAAATTCGCGTATGTCGGTTAAGTTTTTCGATAAAAATCATATGAAAACGCCTATTTAAACATAGCAAACACGTTATATTCTTGTTATATTCTTTATTCTGCATCGATAGAATATAAAATCAATGAAATTGAACGAGATTTCAACTTTTCGTTTTTCGACGATACGCGTATATGAGCGAAAAATCGTATATACGATGCAAAACAATGTTAAAACTTAGATTCCAATATAAAATAGATGTTTGATCTTATGAAATGCAATGTTCTGCATCGATTGGTAACATTTCTCAAACTGTGGCTCAAGTATTATTAAAGATTTCACGAAATTAACTTCGCGTATTGCGAAATTCGCGTATGTCGATTAAGTTTTTCGATAAAAATCATATGAAAACGCCTATTTAAACATAGCAAACACGTTATATTCTTGTAATATTCTTTATTCTGCTTCGATAGAATATAAAATCAATGAAATTGAACGAGATATCTACTTTTCGTTTTTCGACGATACGCGTATATGAGCGAAAAATCATATATACGATGCGAAACAATGTTAAAACTTTGATTCCAATATAAAATAGATGTTTGATCTTATGAAATGCAATGTTCTGCATCGATTGGTAACATTTTTCAATCTGTGGCGCAAGTATTACAAAAGATTTCACGAATTTAACTTCGCGTATAGCGAAATTCGCGTATGTCGGTTAAGTTTTTCGATAAAAATCATATGAAAACGCCTATTTAAACATAGCAAACACGTTATATTCTTGTTATATTCTTTATTCTGCATCGATAGAATATAAAATCAATGAAATTGAACGAGATTTCAACTTTTCGTTTTTCGACGATACGCGTATATGAGCGAAAAATCGTATATACGATGCGAAACAATGTTAAAACTTTGATTCCAATATAAAATAGATGTTTGATCTCATGAAATGCAATGTTCTGCATCGATTGGTATCATTTTTCAAACTGTGGCTCAAGTATTACTAAAGATTTCACGAAATTAACTTCGCGTATAGCGAAATTCGCGTATGTCGATTAAGTTTTTCGATAAAAATCATATGAAAACGCCTATTTAAACATAGCAAACACGTTATATTCTTGTTATATTCTTTATTCTGCATCGATAGAATATAAAATCAATGAAATTGAACGAGATTTCAACTTTTCGTTTTTCGACGATACGCGTATATGAGCGAAAAATCGTATATACGATGCGAAACAATGTTAAAACTTAGATTCCAATATAAAATAGATGTTTGATCTTATGAAATGCAATGTTCTGCATCGATTGGTAACATTTCTCAAACTGTGGCGCAACTATTACTAAAGATTTCACGAAATTAACTTCGCGTATAGCGAAATTCGCGTATGCCGATTACGTTTTTCGATAAAAATCATATGAAAACGCCTATTTAAACATAGTAAAAACGTTATATTCTTGTTATATTCTTTATTCTGCATCGATAGAATATAAAATCAATGAAATTGAACGAGATTTCAACTTTTCGTTTTTCGACGATACGCGTATATGAGCGAAAAATCGTATATACGAACGAAACAATGTTAAAACTTAGATTCCAATATAAAATAGATGTTTGATCTTATGAAATGCAATGTTCTGCATCGATTGGTAACATTTCTCAAACTGTGGCTCAAGTATTACTAAAGATTTCGCGAAATTAACTTCGCGTATAGCGAAATTCGCCTATGCCGATTACGTTTTTCGATAAAAATCATATGAAAACGCCTATTTAAACATAGTAAAAACGTTATATTCTTGTTATATTCTTTATTCTGCATCGATAGAATATAAAATCAATGAAATTGAATGAGATTTCAACTTTTCGTTTTTCGACGATACGCGTATATGAACGAAAAATCGTATATACGATGCAAAACAATGTTAAAACTTAGATTCCAATATAAAATAAATGTTTGATCTTATGAAATGCAATGTTCTGCATCGATTGGTAACATTTCTCAAACTGTGGCTCAAGTATTATTAAAGATTTCACGAAATTAACTTCGCGTATTGCGAAATTCGAGAATGCCGATTAAGTTTTTCGATAAAAATCATATGAAAACGCCTATTTAAACATAGCAAACACGTTATATTCTTGTAATATTCTTTATTCTGCTTCGATAGAATATAAAATCAATGAAATTGAACGAGATATCTACTTTTCGTTTTTCGACGATACGCGTATATGAGCGAAAAATCATATATACGATGCGAAACAATGTTAAAACTTTGATTCCAATATAAAATAGATGTTTGATCTTATGAAATGCAATGTTCTGCATCGATTGGTAACATTTTTCAAACTGTGGCGCAAGTATTACAAAAGATTTCACGAATTTAACTTCGCGTATAGCGAAATTCGCGTATGTCGGTTAAGTTTTTCGATAAAAATCATATGAAAACGCCTATTTAAACATAGCAAACACGTTATATTCTTGTTATATTCTTTATTCTGCATCGATAGAATATAAAATCAATGAAATTGAACGAGATTTCAACTTTTCGTTTTTCGACGATACGCGTATATGAGCGAAAAATCGTATATACGATGCGAAACAATGTTAAAACTTTGATTCCAATATAAAATAGATGTTTGATCTTATGAAATGCAATGTTCTGCATCGATTGGTATCATTTTTCAAACTGTGGCTCAAGTATTACTAAAGATTTCACGAAATTAACTTCGCGTATAGCGAAATTCGCGTATGTCGATTAAGTTTTTCGATAAAAATCATATGAAAACGCCTATTTAAACATAGCAAACACGTTATATTCTTGTTATATTCTTTATTCTGCATCGATAGAATATAAAATCAATGAAATTGAACGAGATTTCAACTTTTCGTTTTTCGACGATACGCGTATATGAGCGAAAAATCGTATATACGATGCGAAACAATGTTAAAACTTAGATTCCAATATAAAATAGATGTTTGATCTTATGAAATGCAATGTTCTGCATGGATTGGTAACATTTCTCAAACTGTGGCGCAACTATTACTAAAGATTTCACGAAATTAACTTCGCGTATAGCGAAATTCGCGTATGCCGATTACGTTTTTCGATAAAAATCATATGAAAACGCCTATTTAAACATAGTAAAAACGTTATATTCTTGTTATATTCTTTATTCTGCATCGATAGAATATAAAATCAATGAAATTGAACGAGATTTCAACTTTTCGTTTTTCGACGATACGCATATATGAGCGAAAAATCGTATATACGAACGAAACAATGTTAAAACTTAGATTCCAATATAAAATAGATGTTTGATCTTATGAAATGCAATGTTCTGCATCGATTGGTAACATTTCTCAAACTGTGGCTCAAGTATTACTAAAGATTTCGCGAAATTAACTTCGCGTATAGCGAAATTCGCGTATGCCGGTTACGTTTTTCGATAAAAATCATATGAAAACGCCTATTTAATCATAGTAGAAACGTTATATTCTTGTTATATTCTTTATTCTGCATCGATAGAATATAAAATCAATGAAATTGAACGAGATTTCAACTTTTCGTTTTTCGACGATACGCGTATATGAGCGAAAAATCGTATATGCGATGCGAAACAATGTTAAAACTTAGATTCCAATATAAAATAGATGTTTGATCTTATGAAATGCTATGTTCTGCATCGATTGGTAACATTTCTCAAACTGTGGCTCAAGTATTACTAAAGATTTCGCGAAATTAACTTCGCGTATAGCGAAATTCGCGTATGCCGATTACGTTTTTCGATAAAAATCATATGAAAACGCCTATTTAAACATAGTAAAAACGTTATATTCTTGTTATATTCTTTATTCTGCATCGATAGAATATAAAATCAATGAAATTGAATGAGATTTCAACTTTTCGTTTTTCGACGATACGCGTATATGAGCGAAAAATCGTATATACGATGCGAAACAATGTTAAAACTTAGATTCCAATATAAAATAGATGTTTGATCTTATGAAATGCAATGTTCTGCATCGATTGGTAACATTTCTCAAACTGTGGCGCAACTATTACTAAAGATTTCACGAAATTAACTTCGCGTATAGCGAAATTCGCGTATGCCGATTACGTTTTTCGATAAAAATCATATGAAAACGCCTATTTAGACATAGTAAAAACGTTATATTCTTGTTATATTCTTTATTCTGCATCGATAGAATATAAAATCAATGAAATTGAACGAGATTTCAACTTTTCGTTTTTCGACGATACGCGTATATGAGCGAAAAATCACATATACGAACGAAACAATGTTAAAACTTAGATTCCAATATAAAATAGATGTTTGATCTTATGAAATGCAATGTTCTGCATCGATTGGTAACATTTCTCAAACTGTGGCTCAAGTATTACTAAAGATTTCGCGAAATTAACTTCGCGTATAGCGAAATTCGCGTATGCCGGTTACGTTTTTCGATAAAAATCATATGAAAACGCCTATTTAAACATAGTAGAAACGTTATATTCTTGTTATATTCTTTATTCTGCATCGATAGAATATAAAATCAATGAAATTGAACGAGATTTCAACTTTTCGTTTTTCGACGATACGCGTATATGAGCGAAAAATCGTATATGCGATGCGAAACAATGTTAAAACTTCGATTCCAATATAAAATAGATGTTTGATCTTATGAAATGCAATGTTCTGCATCGATTGGTAACATTTCTCAAACTGTGGCTCAAGTATTACTAAAGATTTCACAAATTTAACTTCGCATATAGCGAAATTCGCGTATGTCGATTACGTTTATCGATAAAAATCATATGAAAACGACTATTTATACATAGCAAAAACGTTATTTTCTTGTTATATTCTTTATTCTTCATCGATAGAATATAAAATCAATGAAATTGAACGAGATATCAACTTTTCGTTTTTCGACGATACGCGTATATGAGCGAAAAATCGTATATACGAACGAAACAATGTTAAAACTTAGATTCCAATATAAAATAGATGTTTGATCTTATGAAATGCAATGTTCTGCATCGATTGGTAACATTTCTCAAACTGTGGCTCAAGTATTACTAAAGATTCCGCGAAATTAACTTCGCGTATAGCGAAATTCGCGTATGCCGGTTACGTTTTTCGATAAAAATCATATGAAAACGCCTATTTAAACATAGTAAAAACGTTATATTCTTGTTATATTCTTTATTCTGCATCGATAGAATATAAAATCAATGAAATTGAAGGAGATTTCAACTTTTCGTTTTTCGACGATACGCGTATATGAGCGAAAAATCGTATATACGATGCGAAACAATGTTAAAACTTCGATTCCAATATAAAATAGATGTTTGATCTTATGAAATGCAATGTTCTGCATCGATTGGTAACATTTTTCAAACTGTGGCGCAACTATTACTAAAGATTTCACGAAATTAACTTCGCGTATATCGAAATTCGCGTATGTCGGTTAAGTTTTTCGATAAAAATCATATGAAAACGCCAATTTAAACATAGCAAACACGTTATATTCTTGTTATATTCTTTATTCTGCATCGATAGAATATAAAATCAATGAAATTGAACGAGATTTCAACTTTTCGTTTTTCGACGATACGCGTATATGAGCGAAAAATCGTATATACGATGCGAAACAATGTTAAAACTTTGATTCCAATATAAAATAGATGTTTGATCTTATGAAATGCAATGTTCTGCATCGATTGGTAACATTTCTCAAACTGTGGCTCAAGTATTACTAAAGATTTCACAAATTTAACTTCGCATATAGCGAAATTCGCGTATGTCGATTACGTTTATCGATAAAAATCATATGAAAACGACTATTTATACATAGCAAAAACGTTATTTTCTTGTTATATTCTTTATTCTTCATCGATAGAATATAAAATCAATGAAATTGAACGAGATATCAACTTTTCGTTTTTCGACGATACGCGTATATGAGCGAAAAATCGTATATACGAACGAAACAATGTTAAAACTTAGATTCCAATATAAAATAGATGTTTGATCTTATGAAATGCAATGTTCTGCATCGATTGGTAACATTTCTCAAACTGTGGCTCAAGTATTACTAAAGATTTCGCGAAATTAACTTCGCGTATAGCGAAATTCGCGTATGCCGGTTACGTTTTTCGATAAAAATCATATGAAAACGACTATTTATACATAGCAAAAACGTTATTTTCTTGTTATATTCTTTATTCTTCATCGATAGAATATAAAATCAATGAAATTGAACGAGATATCAACTTTTCGTTTTTCGACGATACGCGTATATGAGCGAAAAATCGTATATACGAACGAAACAATGTTAAAACTTAGATTCCAATATAAAATAGATGTTTGATCTTATGAAATGCAATGTTCTGCATCGATTGGTAACATTTCTCAAACTGTGGCTCAAGTATTACTAAAGATTTCGCGAAATTAACTTCGCGTATAGCGAAATTCGCGTATGCCGGTTACGTTTTTCGATAAAAATCATATGAAAACGCCTATTTAAACATAGTAGAAACGTTATATTCTTGTTATATTCTTTATTCTGCATCGATAGAATATAAAATCAATGAAATTGAACGAGATTTCAACTTTTCGTTTTTCGACGATACGCGTATATGAGCGAAAAATCGTATATACGAACGAAACAATGTTAAAACTTAGATTCCAATATAAAATAGATGTTTGATCTTATGAAATGCAATGTTCTGCATCGATTGGTAACATTTCTCAAACTGTGGCTCAAGTATTACTAAAGATTTCGCGAAATTAACTTCGCGTATGCCGGTTACGTTTTTCGATAAAAATCATATGAAAACGCCTATTTAAACATAGTAAAAACGTTATATTCTTGTTATATTCTTTATTCTGCATCGATAGAATATAAAATCAATGAAATTGAAGGAGATTTCAACTTTTCGTTTTTCGACGATACGCGTATATGAGCGAAAAATCGTATATACGATGCGAAACAATGTTAAAACTTCGATTCCAATATAAAATAGATGTTTGATCTTATGAAATGCAATGTTCTGCATCGATTGGTAACATTTTTCAAACTGTGGCGCAACTATTACTAAAGATTTCACGAAATTAACTTCGCGTATAGCGAAATTCGCGTATGTCGGTTAAGTTTTTCGATAAAAATCATATGAAAACGCCAATTTAAACATAGCAAACACGTTATATTCTTGTTATATTCTTTATTCTGCATCGATAGAATATAAAATCAATGAAATTGAACGAGATTTCAACTTTTCGTTTTTCGACGATACGCGTATATGAGCGAAAAATCGTATATACGATGCGAAACAATGTTAAAACTTTGATTCCAATATAAAATAGATGTTTCATCTTATGAAATGCAACGTTCTGAATCGATTGGTAACATTTTTCAAACTGTGGCGCAAGTATTACTAAAGATTTCACGAAATTAACTTCGCGTATAGCGAAATTCGCGTATGTCGATTAAGTTTTTGGATAAAAATCATATGAAAACGCCTATTTAAACATAGTAAAAACGTTATATTCTTGTTATATTCTTTATTCTGCATCGATAGAATATAAAATCAATGAAATTGAACGAGATTTCAACTTTTCGTTTTTCGACGATACGCGTATATGAGCGAAAAATCGTATATGCGATGCGAAACATTGTTAAAACTTTGATTCCAATATAAAATAGATGTTTGATCTTATGAAATGCAATGTTCTGCATCGATTGGTAACATTTCTCAAACTGTGGCGCAACTATTACTAAAGATTTCACGAAATTAACTTCGCGTATAGCGAAATTCGCGTATGCCGATTACGTTTTTCGATAAAAATCATATGAAAACGCCTATTTAGACATAGTAAAAACGTTATATTCTTGTTATATTCTTTATTCTGCATCGATAGAATATAAAATCAATGAAATTGAACGAGATTTCAACTTTTCGTTTTTCGACGATACGCGTATATGAGCGAAAAATCGTATATACGAACGAAACAATGTTAAAACTTAGATTCCAATATAAAATAGATGTTTGATCTTATGAAATGCAATGTTCTGCATCGATTGGTAACATTTCTCAAACTGTGGCTCAAGTATTACTAAAGATTTCGCGAAATTAACTTCGCGTATAGCGAAATTCGCGTATGCCGATTACGTTTTTCGATAAAAATCATATGAAAACGCCTATTTAAACATAGTAGAAACGTTATATTCTTGTTATATTCTTTATTCTGCATCGATAGAATATAAAATCAATGAAATTGAACGAGATTTCAACTTTTCGTTTTTCGACGATACGCGTATATGAGCGAAAAATCGTATATGCGATGCGAAACAATGTTAAAACTTAGATTCCAATATAAAATAGATGTTTGATCTTATGAAATGCAATGTTCTGCATCGATTGGTAACATTTCTCAAACTGTGGCTCAAGTATTACTAAAGATTTCACAAATTTAACTTCGCATATAGCGAAATTCGCGTATGTCGATTACGTTTATCGATAAAAATCATATGAAAACGACTATTTATACATAGCAAAAACGTTATTTTCTTGTTATATTCTTTATTCTTCATCGATAGAATATAAAATCAATGAAATTGAACGAGATATCAACTTTTCGTTTTTCGACGATACCCGTATATGAGCGAAAAATCGTATATACGAACGAAACAATGTTAAAACTTAGATTCCAATATAAAATAGATGTTTGATCTTATGAAATGCAATGTTCTGCATCGATTGGTAACATTTCTCAAACTGTGGCTCAAGTATTACTAAAGATTTCGCGAAATTAACTTCGCGTATGCCGGTTACGTTTTTCGATAAAAATCATATGAAAACGCCTATTTAAACATAGTAAAAACGTTATATTCTTGTTATATTCTTTATTCTGCATCGATAGAATATAAAATCAATGAAATTGAAGGAGATTTCAACTTTTCGTTTTTCGACGATACGCGTATATGAGCGAAAAATCGTATATACGATGCGAAACAATGTTAAAACTTCGATTCCAATATAAAATAGATGTTTGATCTTATGAAATGCAATGTTCTGCATCGATTGGTAACATTTTTCAAACTGTGGCGCAACTATTACTAAAGATTTCACGAAATTAACTTCGCGTATAGCGAAATTCGCGTATGTCGGTTAAGTTTTTCGATAAAAATCATATGAAAACGCCAATTT
The DNA here is from genome assembly GCF_910589235.1 of Vespa crabro. Lineage (NCBI taxonomy): Eukaryota > Metazoa > Arthropoda > Insecta > Hymenoptera > Vespidae > Vespa > Vespa crabro. The sequence continues at coordinate 10,997,609 of NC_060955.1, forward strand.
AAACATAGCAAACACGTTATATTCTTGTTATATTCTTTATTCTGCATCGATAGAATATAAAATCAATGAAATTGAACGAGATTTCAACTTTTCGTTTTTCGACGATACGCGTATATGAGCGAAAAATCGTATATACGATGCGAAACAATGTTAAAACTTTGATTCCAATATAAAATAGATGTTTCATCTTATGAAATGCAACGTTCTGAATCGATTGGTAACATTTTTCAAACTGTGGCGCAAGTATTACTAAAGATTTCACGAAATTAACTTCGCGTATAGCGAAATTCGCGTATGTCGATTAAGTTTTTGGATAAAAATCATATGAAAACGCCTATTTAAACATAGTAAAAACGTTATATTCTTGTTATATTCTTTATTCTGCATCGATAGAATATAAAATCAATGAAATTGAACGAGATTTCAACTTTTCGTTTTTCGACGATACGCGTATATGAGCGAAAAATCGTATATGCGATGCGAAACATTGTTAAAACTTTGATTCCAATATAAAATAGATGTTTGATCTTATGAAATGCAATGTTCTGCATCGATTGGTAACATTTCTCAAACTGTGGCGCAACTATTACTAAAGATTTCACGAAATTAACTTCGCGTATAGCGAAATTCGCGTATGCCGATTACGTTTTTCGATAAAAATCATATGAAAACGCCTATTTAGACATAGTAAAAACGTTATATTCTTGTTATATTCTTTATTCTGCATCGATAGAATATAAAATCAATGAAATTGAACGAGATTTCAACTTTTCGTTTTTCGACGATACGCGTATATGAGCGAAAAATCGTATATACGAACGAAACAATGTTAAAACTTAGATTCCAATATAAAATAGATGTTTGATCTTATGAAATGCAATGTTCTGCATCGATTGGTAACATTTCTCAAACTGTGGCTCAAGTATTACTAAAGATTTCGCGAAATTCGCGTATGCCGATTACGTTTTTCGATAAAAATCATATGAAAACGCCTATTTAAACATAGTAGAAACGTTATATTCTTGTTATATTCTTTATTCTGCATCGATAGAATATAAAATCAATGAAATTGAACGAGATTTCAACTTTTCGTTTTTCGACGATACGCGTATATGAGCGAAAAATCGTATATGCGATGCGAAACAATGTTAAAACTTAGATTCCAATATAAAATAGATGTTTGATCTTATGAAATGCAATGTTCTGCATCGATTGGTAACATTTCTCAAACTGTGGCTCAAGTATTACTAAAGATTTCACAAATTTAACTTCGCATATAGCGAAATTCGCGTATGTCGATTACGTTTATCGATAAAAATCATATGAAAACGACTATTTATACATAGCAAAAACGTTATTTTCTTGTTATATTCTTTATTCTTCATCGATAGAATATAAAATCAATGAAATTGAACGAGATATCAACTTTTCGTTTTTCGACGATACCCGTATATGAGCGAAAAATCGTATATACGAACGAAACAATGTTAAAACTTAGATTCCAATATAAAATAGATGTTTGATCTTATGAAATGCAATGTTCTGCATCGATTGGTAACATTTCTCAAACTGTGGCTCAAGTATTACTAAAGATTTCGCGAAATTAACTTCGCGTATAGCGAAATTCGCGTATGCCGGTTACGTTTTTCGATAAAAATCATATGAAAACGCCTATTTAAACATAGTAAAAACGTTATATTCTTGTTATATTCTTTATTCTGCATCGATAGAATATAAAATCAATGAAATTGAAGGAGATTTCAACTTTTCGTTTTTCGACGATACGCGTATATGAGCGAAAAATCGTATATACGATGCGAAACAATGTTAAAACTTCGATTCCAATATAAAATAGATGTTTGATCTTATGAAATGCAATGTTCTGCATCGATTGGTAACATTTTTCAAACTGTGGCGCAACTATTACTAAAGATTTCACGAAATTAACTTCGCGTATAGCGAAATTCGCGTATGTCGGTTAAGTTTTTCGATAAAAATCATATGAAAACGCCTATTTAAACATAGCAAAAACGTTATTTTCTTGTTATATTCTTTATTCTTCATCGATAGAAAATAAAATCAATGAAATTGAAGGAGATTTCAACTTTTCGTTTTTCGACGATACGCGTATATGAGCGAAAAATCGTATATACGATGCGAAACAATGTTAAAACTTCGATTCCAATATAAAATAGATGTTTGATCTTATGAAATGCAATGTTCTGCATCGATTGGTAACATTTTTCAAACTGTGGCGCAACTATTACTAAAGATTTCACGAAATTAACTTCGCGTATAGCGAAATTCGCGTATGTCGGTTAAGTTTTTCGATAAAAATCATATGAAAACGCCAATTTAAACATAGCAAACACGTTATATTCTTGTTATATTCTTTATTCTGCATCGATAGAATATAAAATCAATGAAATTAAACGAGATTTCAACTTTTCGTTTTTCGACGATACGCGTATATGAGCGAAAAATCGTATATACGATGCGAAACAATGTTAAAACTTTGATTCCAATATAAAATAGATGTTTCATCTTATGAAATGCAACGTTCTGAATCGATTGGTAACATTTTTCAAACTGTGGCGCAAGTATTACTAAAGATTTCACGAAATTAACTTCGCGTATAGCGAAATTCGCGTATGTCGATTAAGTTTTTGGATAAAAATCATATGAAAACGCCTATTTAAACATAGCAAACACGTTATATTCTTGTTATATTCTTTATTCTGCATCGATAGAATATAAAATCAATGAAATTGAACGAGATATCTACTTTTCGTTTTTCGACGATACGCGTATATGAGCGAAAAATCTCATATACGAACGAAACAATGTTAAAACTTCGATTCCAATATAAAATAGATGTTTGATCTTATGAAATGCAATTTTCTGCATCGATTGGTAAAATTTTTCAAATTGTGGCGCAACTATTACTAAAGATTTCACGAAATGAACTTCGCGTATAGCGAAATTCGCGTATGTCGGTTAAGTATTTCGATAAAAATCATATGAAAACGCCTATTTAAACATAGCAAACACGTTATATTCTTGTTATATTCTATATTCTGCATCGATAGAATATGAAATCAATGAAATTGAACGAGATTTCAACTTTTCGTTTTTCGACGATACGCGTATATGAGCGAAAAATCGTATATACGATGCGAAACAATGTTAAAACTTTGATTCCAATATAAAATAGATGTTTGATCTTATGAAATGCAATGTTCTGCATCGATTGGTAACATTTCTCAAACTGTGGCTCAAGTATTACTAAAGATTTCGCGAAATTAACTTCGCGTATAGCGAAATTCGCGTATGCCGATTACGTTTTTCGATAAAAATCATATGAAAACGCCTATTTAAACATAGTAAAAACGTTATATTCTTGTTATATTCTTTATTCTGCATCGATAGAATATAAAATCAATGAAATTGAACGAGATTTCAACTTTTCGTTTTTCGACGATACGCGTATATGAGCGAAAAATCGTATATACGATGCGAAACAATGTTAAAACTTAGATTCCAATATAAAATAGATGTTTGATCTTATGAAATGCAATGTTCTGCATCGATTGGTAACATTTCTCAAACTGTGGCGCAACTATTACTAAAGATTTCACGAAATTAACTTCGCGTATAGCGAAATTCGCGTATGCCGATTACGTTTTTCGATCAAAATCATATGAAAACGCCTATTTAAACATAGTAGAAACGTTATATTCTTGTTATATTCTTTATTCTGCATCGATAGAATATAAAATCAATGAAATTGAACGAGATTTCAACTTTTCGTTTTTCGACGATACGCGTATATGAGCGAAAAATCGTATATGCGATGCGAAACAATGTTAAAACTTCGATTCCAATATAAAATAGATGTTTGATCTTATGAAATGCAATGTTCTGCATCGATTGGTAACATTTCTCAAACTGTGGCTCAAGTATTACTAAAGATTTCACAAATTTAACTTCGCATATAGCGAAATTCGCGTATGTCGATTACGTTTATCGATAAAAATCATATGAAAACGACTACTTATACATAGCAAAAACGTTATTTTCTTGTTATATTCTTTATTCTTCATCGATAGAATATAAAATCAATGAAATTGAACGAGATATCAACTTTTCGTTTTTCGACGATACGCGTATATGAGCGAAAAATCGTATATACGAACGAAACAATGTTAAAACTTAGATTCCAATATAAAATAGATGTTTGATCTTATGAAATGCAATGTTCTGCATCGATTGGTAACATTTCTCAAACTGTGGCTCAAGTATTACTAAAGATTTCGCGAAATTAACTTCGCGTATAGCGAAATTCGCGTATGCCGGTTACGTTTTTCGATAAAAATCATATGAAAACGACTATTTATACATAGCAAAAACGTTATTTTCTTGTTATATTCTTTATTCTTCATCGATAGAATATAAAATCAATGAAATTGAACGAGATATCAACTTTTCGTTTTTCGACGATACGCGTATATGAGCGAAAAATCGTATATACGAACGAAACAATGTTAAAACTTAGATTCCAATATAAAATAGATGTTTGATCTTATGAAATGCAATGTTCTGCATCGATTGGTAACATTTCTCAAACTGTGGCTCAAGTATTACTAAAGATTTCGCGAAATTAACTTCGCGTATAGCGAAATTCGCGTATGCCGGTTACGTTTTTCGATAAAAATCATATGAAAACGCCTATTTAAACATAGTAAAAACGTTATATTCTTGTTATATTCTTTATTCTGCATCGATAGAATATAAAATCAATGAAATTGAAGGAGATTTCAACTTTTCGTTTTTCGACGATACGCGTATATGAGCGAAAAATCGTATATACGATGCGAAACAATGTTAAAACTTCGATTCCAATATAAAATAGATGTTTGATCTTATGAAATGCAATGTTCTGCATCGATTGGTAACATTTTTCAAACTGTGGCGCAACTATTACTAAAGATTTCACGAAATTAACTTCGCGTATAGCGAAATTCGCGTATGTCGGTTAAGTTTTTCGATAAAAATCATATGAAAACGCCAATTTAAACATAGCAAACACCTTATATTCTTGTTATATTCTTTATTCTGCATCGATAGAATATAAAATCAATGAAATTGAACGAGATTTCAACTTTTCGTTTTTCGACGATACGCGTATATGAGCGAAAAATCGTATATACGATGCGAAACAATGTTAAAACTTTGATTCCAATATAAAATAGATGTTTCATCTTATGAAATGCAACGTTCTGAATCGATTGGTAACATTTTTCAAACTGTGGCGCAAGTATTACTAAAGATTTCACGAAATTAACTTCGCGTATAGCGAAATTCGCGTATGTCGATTAAGTTTTTGGATAAAAATCATATGAAAACGCCTATTTAAACATAGCAAACACGTTATATTCTTGTTATATTCTTTATTCTGCATCGATAGAATATAAAATCAATGAAATTGAACGAGATATCTACTTTTCGTTTTTCGACGATACGCGTATATGAGCGAAAAATCTCATATACGAACGAAACAATGTTAAAACTTCGATTCCAATATAAAATAGATGTTTGATCTTATGAAATGCAATTTTCTGCATCGATTGGTAAAATTTTTCAAATTGTGGCGCAACTATTACTAAAGATTTCACGAAATTAACTTCGCGTATAGCGAAATTCGCGTATGTCGGTTAAGTATTTCGATAAAAATCATATGAAAACGCCTATTTAAACATAGCAAACACGTTATATTCTTGTTATATTCTATATTCTGCATCGATAGAATATGAAATCAATGAAATTGAACGAGATTTCAACTTTTCGTTTTTCGACGATATGCGTATATGAGCGAAAAATCGTATATACGATGCGAAACAATGTTAAAACTTTGATTCCAATATAAAATAGATGTTTGATCTTATGAAATGCAATGTTCTGCATCGATTGGTAACATTTCTCAAACTGTGGCTCAAGTATTACTAAAGATTTCGCGAAATTAACTTCGCGTATAGCGAAATTCGCGTATGCCGATTACGTTTTTCGATAAAAATCATATGAAAACGCCTATTTAAACATAGTAAAAACGTTATATTCTTGTTATATTCTTTATTCTGCATCGATAGAATATAAAATCAATGAAATTGAACGAGATTTCAACTTTTCGTTTTTCGACGATACGCGTATATGAGCGAAAAATCGTATATACGATGCGAAACAATGTTAAAACTTAGATTCCAATATAAAATAGATGTTTGATCTTATGAAATGCAATGTTCTGCATCGATTGGTAACATTTCTCAAACTGTGGCTCAAGTATTACTAAAGATTTCGCGAAATTAACTTCGCGTATAGCGAAATTCGCGTATGCCGGTTACGTTTTTCGATAAAAATCATATGAAAACGCCTATTTAAACATAGTAAAAACGTTATATTCTTGTTATATTCTTTATTCTGCATCGATAGAATATAAAATCAATGAAATTGAACGAGATTTCAACTTTTCGTTTTTCGACGATACGCGTATATGAGCGAAAAATCGTATATACGATGCGAAACAATGTTAAAACTTCGATTCCAATATAAAATAGATGTTTGATCTTATGAAATGCAATGTTCTACATCGATTGGTAACATTTTTCAAACTGTGGCGCAACTATTACTAAAGATTTCACGAAATTAACTTCGCGTATAGCGAAATTCGCGTATGTCGGTTAAGTTTTTCGATAAAAATCATATGAAAACGCCAATTTAAACATAGCAAACACGTTATATTCTTGTTATATTCTTTATTCTGCATCGATAGAATATAAAATCAATGAAATTGAAAGAGATTTCAACTTTTCGTTTTTCGACGATACGCGTATATGAGCGAAAAATCGTATATACGATGCGAAACAATGTTAAAACTTTGATTCCAATATAAAATAGATGTTTGATCTTATGAAATGCAACGTTCTGAATCGATTGGTAACATTTTTCAAACTGTGGCGCAAGTATTACTAAAGATTTCACGAAATTAACTTCGCGTATGTCGATTAAGTTTTTGGATAAAAATCATATGAAAACGCCTATTTAAACATAGCAAACACGTTATATTCTTGTTATATTCTTTATTCTGCATCGATAGAATATAAAATCAATGAAATTGAACGAGATATCTACTTTTCGTTTTTCGACGATACGCGTATATGAGCGAAAAATCTCATATACGAACGAAACAATGTTAAAACTTCGATTCCAATATAAAATAGATGTTTGATCTTATGAAATGCAATTTTCTGCATCGATTGGTAAAATTTTTCAAATTGTGGCGCAACTATTACTAAAGATTTCACGAAATTAACTTCGCGTATAGCGAAATTCGCGTATGTCGGTTAAGTTTTTCGATAAAAATCATATGAAAACGCATATTTAAACATAGCAAACACGTTATATTCTTGTTATATTCTATATTCTGCATCGATAGAATATGAAATCAATGAAATTGAACGAGATTTCAACTTTTCGTTTTTCGACGATACGCGTATATGAGCGAAAAATCGTATATACGATGCGAAAAAATGTTAAAACTTTGATTCCAATATAAAATAGATGTTTGATCTTATGAAATGCAATGTTCTGCATCGATTGGTAACATTTCTCAAACTGTGGCTCAAGTATTACTAAAGATTTCGCGAAATTAACTTCGCGTATAGCGAAATTCGCGTATGCCGATTACGTTTTTCGATAAAAATCATATGAAAACGCCTATTTAAACATAGTAAAAACGTTATATTCTTGTTATATTCTTTATTCTGCATCGATGGAATATAAAATCAATGAAATTGAACGAGATTTCAACTTTTCGTTTTTCGACGATACGCGTATATGAGCGAAAAATCGTATATACGATGCGAAACAATGTTAAAACTTAGATTCCAATATAAAATAGATGTTTGATCTTATGAAATGCAATGTTCTGCATCGATTGGTAACATTTCTCAAACTGTGGCGCAACTATTACTAAAGATTTCACGAAATTAACTTCATGTATAGCGAAATTCGCGTATGCCGATTACGTTTTTCGATAAAAATCATATGAAAACGCCTATTTAAACATAGTAAAAACGTTATATTCTTGTTATATTCTTTATTCTGCATCGATAGAATATAAAATCAATGAAATTGAACGAGATTTCAACTTTTCGTTTTTCGACGATACGCGTATATGAGCGAAAAATCGTATATGCGATGCGAAACATTGTTAAAACTTAGATTCCAATATAAAATAGATGTTTGATCTTATGAAATGCAATGTTCTGCATCGATTGGTAACATTTCTCAAACTGTGGCTCAAGTATTACTAAAGATTTCACAAATTTAACTTCGCATATAGCGAAATTCGCGTATGTCGATTACGTTTATCGATAAAAATCATATGAAAACGACTATTTATACATAGCAAAAACGTTATTTTCTTGTTATATTCTTTATTCTTCATCGATAGAATATAAAATCAATGAAATTGAACGAGATATCAACTTTTCGTTTTTCGACGATACGCGTATATGAGCGAAAAATCGTATATACGATGCGAAACAATGTTAAAACTTTGATTCCAATATAAAATAGATGTTTGACCTTATGAAATGCAATGTTCTGCATCGATTGGTAACATTTCTCAAACTGTGGCTCAAGTATTACTAAAGATTTCGCGAAATTAACTTCGCGTATAGCGAAATTCGCGTATGCCGATTACGTTTTTCGATAAAAATTATATGAAAACGCCTATTTAAACATAGTAAAAACGTTATATTCTTGTTATATTCTTTATTCTGCATCGATAGAATATAAAATCAATGAAATTGAACGAGATTTCAACTTTTCGTTTTTCGACGATACGCGTATATGAGCGAAAAATCGTATATACGATGCGAAACAATGTTAAAACTTAGATTCCAATATAAAATAGATGTTTGATCTTATGAAATGCAATGTTCTGCATCGATTGGTAACATTTCTCAAACTGTGGCTCAAGTATTACTAAAGATTTCACGAAATTAACTTCGCGTATAGCGAAATTCGCGTATGTCGATTAAGTTTTTCGATAAAAATCATATGAAAACGCCTATTTAAACATAGCAAACACGTTATATTCTTGTTATATTCTTTATTCTGCATCGATAGAATATAAAATCAATGAAATTGAACGAGATATCTACTTTTCGTTTTTCGACGATACGCGTATATGAGCGAAAAATCGTATATACGATGCGAAACAATGTTAAAACTTTGATTCCAATATAAAATAGATGTTTGATCTTATGAAATGCAATGTTCTGCATCGATTGGTAACATTTTTCAAACTGTGGCGCAAGTATTACAAAAGATTTCACGAATTTAACTTCGCGTATAGCGAAATTCGCGTATGTCGATTAAGTTTTTCGATAAAAATCATATGAAAACGCCTATTTAAACATAGCAAACACGTTATATTCTTGTTATATTCTTTATTCTGCATCGATAGAATATAAAATCAATGAAATTGAACGAGATTTCAACTTTTCGTTTTTCGACGATACGCGTATATGAGCGAAAAATCGTATATACGATGCGAAACAATGTTAAAACTTTGATTCCAATATAAAATAGATGTTTGATCTTATGAAATGCAATGTTCTGCATCGATTGGTATCATTTTTCAAACTGTGGCTCAAGTATTACTAAAGATTTCACGAAATTAACTTCCCGTATAGCGAAATTCGCGTATGCCGATTACGTTTTTCGATAAAAATCATATGAAAACGCCTATTTAAACATAGTAAAAACGTTATCTTCTTGTTATATTCTTTATTCTGCATCGATAGAATACAAAATCAATGAAATTGAAGGAGATTTCAACTTTTCGTTTTTCGACGATACGCGTATATGAGCGAAAAATCGTATATGCGATGCGAAACAATGTTAAAACTTAGATTCCAATATAAAATAGATGTTTGATCTTATGAAATGCAATGTTCTGCATCGATTGGTAACATTTCTCAAACTGTGGCTCAAGTATTACTAAAGATTTCACAAATTTAACTTCGCATATAGCGAAATTCGGGTATGTCGATTACGTTTTTCGATAAAAATCATATGAAAACGACTATTTATACATAGCAAAAACGTTATTTTCTTGTTATATTCTTTATTCTTCATCGATAGAATATAAAATCAATGAAATTGAACGAGATATCAACTTTTCGTTTTTCGACGATACGCGTATATGAGCGAAAAATCGTATATACGATGCGAAACAATGTTAAAACTTTGATTCCAATATAAAATAGATGTTTGATCTTATGAAATGCAACGTTCTGAATCGATTGGTAACATTTTTCAAACTGTGGCGCAAGTATTACTAAAGATTTCACGAAATTAACTTCGCGTATAGCGAAATTCGCGTATGTCGATTAAGTTTTTGGATAAAAATCATATGAAAACGCCTATTTAAACATAGCAAATACGTTATATTCTTGTTATATTCTTTATTCTGCATCGATAGAATATAAAATCAATGAAATTGAACGTGATATCTACTTTTCGTTTTTCGACGATACGCGTATATGAGCGAAAAATCTCATATACGAACGAAACAATGGTAAAACTTCGATTCCAATATAGAATAGATGTTTGATCTTATGAAATGCAGTGTTCTGCATCGATTGGTAAAATTTTTCAAATTGTGGCGCAACTATTACTAAAGATTTCACGAAATTAACTTCGCGTATAGCGAAATTCGCGTATGTCGGTTAAGTTTTTCGATAAAAATCATATGAAAACGCCTATTTAAACATAGCAAACACGTTATATTCTTGTTATATTCTTTATTCTGCATCGATAGAATATAAAATCAATGAAATTGAACGAGATTTCAACTTTTCGTTTTTCGACGATGCGCGTATATGAGCGAAAAATCGTATATACGATGCGAAACAATGTTAAAACTTTGATTCCAATATAAAATAGATGTTTGATCTTATGAAATGCAACGTTCTGAATCGATTGGTAACATTTTTCAAACTGTGGCTCAAGTATTACTAAGATTTCACGAAATTAACTTCGCGTATAGCGAAATTCGCGTATGCCGATTACGTTTTTCGATAAAAATCATATGAAAACGCCTATTTAAACATAGTAAAAACGTTATCTTCTTGTTATATTCTTTATTCTGCATCGATAGAATATAAAATCAATGAAATTGAAGGAGATTTCAACTTTTCGTTTTTCGACGATACGCGTATATGAGCGAAAAATCGTATATGCGATGCGAAACAATGTTAAAACTTAGATTCCAATATAAAATAGATGTTTGATCTTATGAAATGCAATGTTCTGCATCGATTAGTAACATTTCTCAAACTGTGGCTCAAGTATTACTAAAGATTTCACGAAATTAACTTCCCGTATAGCGAAATTCGCGTATGCCGATTACGTTTTTCGATAAAAATCATATGAAAACGCCTATTTAAACATAGTAAAAACGTTATCTTCTTGTTATATTCTTTATTCTGCATCGATAGAATACAAAATCAATGAAATTGAAGGAGATTTCAACTTTTCGTTTTTCGACGATACGCGTATATGAGCGAAAAATCGTATATGCGATGCGAAACAATGTTAAAACTTAGATTCCAATATAAAATAGATGTTTGATCTTATGAAATGCAATGTTCTGCATCGATTGGTAACATTTCTCAAACTGTGGCTCAAGTATTACTAAAGATTTCACAAATTTAACTTCGCATATAGCGAAATTCGCGTATGTCGATTACGTTTATCGATAAAAATCATATGAAAACGACTATTTATACATAGCAAAAACGTTATTTTCTTGTTATATTCTTTATTCTTCATCGATAGAATATAAAATCAATGAAATTGAACGAGATATCAACTTTTCGTTTTTCGACGATACGCGTATATGAGCGAAAAATCGTATATACGAACGAAACAATGTTAAAACTTAGATTCTAATATAAAATAGATGTTTGATCTTATGAAATGCAACGTTCTGAATCGATTGGTAACATTTTTCAAACTGTGGCGCAAGTATTACTAAAGATTTCACGAAATTAACTTCGCGTATAGCGAAATTCGCGTATGTCGATTAAGTTTTTGGATAAAAATCATATGAAAACGCCTATTTAAACATAGCAAACACGTTATATTCTTGTTATATTCTTTATTCTGCATCGATAGAATATAAAATCAATGAAATTGAACGAGATATCTACTTTTCGTTTTTCGACGATACGCGTATATGAGCGAAAAATCTCATATACGAACGAAACAATGTTAAAACTTCGATTCCAATATAGAATAGATGTTTGATCTTATGAAATGCAGTGTTCTGCATCGATTGGTAAAATTTTTCAAATTGTGGCGCAACTATTACTAAAGATTTCACGAAATTAACTTCGCGTATAGCGAAATTCGCGTATGTCGGTTAAGTTTTTCGATAAAAATCATATGAAAACGCCTATTAAACATAGCAAACACGTTATATTCTTGTTATATTCTTTATTCTGCATGGATAGAATATAAAATCAATGAAATTGAACGAGATTTCAACTTTTCGTTTTTCGACGATACGCGTATATGAGCGAAAAATCGTATATACGATGCGAAACAATGTTAAAACTTCGATTCCAATATAAAATAGATGTTTGATCTTATGAAATGCAATGTTCTGCATCGATTGGTAACATTTTTCAACTGTGGCGCAACTATTACTAAAGCTTTCACGAAATTAACTTCGCGTATAGCGAAATTCGCGTATGTCGGTTAAGTTTTTCGATAAAAATCATATGAAAACGCCTATTTAAACATAGCAAACACGTTATATTCTTGTTATATTCTTTATTCTGCATCGATAGAATATAAAATCAATGAAATTGAACGAGATTTCAACTTTTCGTTTTTCGACGATACGCGTATATGAGCGAAAAATCGTATATACGATGTGAAACAATGTTAAAACTTTGATTCCAATATAAAATAGATGTTTGATCTTATGAAATGCAACGTTCTGAATCGATTGGTAACATTTTTCAAACTTTTCGCACAAGTATTACTAAAGATTTCACGAAATTAACTTCGCGTATAGCGAAATTCGCGTATGTCGTTTAAGTTTTTGGATAAAAATCATATGAAAACGCCTATTTAAACATAGCAAACACGTTATATTCTTGTTATATTCTTTATTCTGCATCGATAGAATATAAAATCAATGAAATTGAACGAGATATCTACTTTTCGTTTTTCGACGATACGCGTATATGAGCGAAAAATCTCATATACGAACGAAACAATGTTAAAACTTCGATTCCAATATAAAATAGATGTTTGATCTTATGAAATGCAATTTTCTGCATCGATTGGTAAAATTTTTCAAATTGTGGCGCAACTATTACTAAAGATTTCACGAAATTAACTTCGCGTATAGCGAAATTCGCGTATGTCGGTTAAGTTTTTCGATAAAAATCATATGAAAACGCCTATTTAAACATAGTAAAAACGTTATCTTCTTGTTATATTCTTTATTCTGCATCGATAGAATATAAAATCAATGAAATTGAAGGAGATTTCAACTTTTCGTTTTTCGACGATACGCGTATATGAGCGAAAAATCGTATATGCGATGCGAAACAATGTTAAAACTTAGATTCCAATATAAAATAGATGTTTGATCTTATGAAATGCAATGTTCTGCATCGATTAGTAACATTTCTCAAACTGTGGCTCAAGTATTACTAAAGATTTCACAAATTTAACTTCGCATATAGCGAAATTCGCGTATGTCGATTACGTTTATCGATAAAAATCATATGAAAACGACTATTTATACATAGCAAAAACGTTATTTTCTTGTTATATTCTTTATTCTTCATCGATAGAATATCAAATCAATGAAATTGAACGAGATATCAACTTTTCGTTTTTCGACGATACGCGTATATGAGCGAAAAATCGTATATACGAACGAAACAATGTTAAAACTTAGATTCCAATATAAAATAGATGTTTGATCTTATGAAATGCAATGTTCTGCATCGATTGGTAACATTTCTCAAACTGTGGCTCAAGTATTACTAAAGATTTCGCGAAATTAACTTCGCGTATAGCGAAATTCGCGTATGCCGGTTACGTTTTTCGATAAAAATCATATGAAAACGCCTATTTAAACATATTAAAAACGTTATATTCTTGTTATATTCTTTATTCTGCATCGATAGAATATAAAATCAATGAAATTGAACGAGATTTCAACTTTTCGTTTTTCGACGATACGCGTATATGAGCGAAAAATCGTATATACGATGCGAAACAATGTTAAAACTTCGATTCCAATATAAAATAGATGTTTGATCTTATGAAATGCAATGTTCTGCATCGATTGGTAACATTTTTCAAACTGTGGCGCAACTATTACTAAAGCTTTCACGAAATTAACTTCGCGTATAGCGAAATTCGCGTATGTCGGTTAAGTTTTTCGATAAAAATCATATGAAAACGCCTATTTAAACATAGCAAACACGTTATATTCTTGTTATATTCTTTATTCTGCATCGATAGAATATAAAATCAATGAAATTGAACGAGATTTCAACTTTTCGTTTTTCGACGATACGCGTATATGAGCGAAAAATCGTATATACGATGCGAAACAATGTTAAAACTTTGATTCCAATATAAAATAGATGTTTTATCTTATGAAATGCAACGTTCTGAATCGATTGGTAACATTTTTCAAACTGTGGCGCAAGTATTACTAAAGATTTCACGAAATTAACTTCGCGTATAGCGAAATTCGCGTATGTCGTTTAAGTTTTTGGATAAAAATCATATGAAAACGCCTATTTAAACATAGCAAACACGTTATATTCTTGTTATATTCTTTATTCTGCATCGATAGAATATAAAATCAATGAAATTGAACGAGATATCTACTTTTCGTTTTTCGACGATACGCGTATATGAGCGAAAAATCTCATATACGAACGAAACAATGTTAAAACTTCGATTCCAATATAAAATTGATGTTTGATCTTATGAAATGCAATTTTCTGCATCGATTGGTAACATTTTTCAAACTGTGGCGCAACTATTACTAAAGCTTTCACGAAATTAACTTCGCGTATAGCGAAATTCGCGTATGTCGGTTAAGTTTTTCGATAAAAATCATATGAAAACGCCTATTTAAACATAGCAAACACGTTATATTCTTGTTATATTCTTTATTCTGCATCGATAGAATATAAAATCAATGAAATTGAACGAGATTTCAACTTTTCGTTTTTCGACGATACGCGTATATGAGCGAAAAATCGTATATACGATGCGAAACAATGTTAAAACTTTGATTCCAATATAAAATAGATGTTTTATCTTATGAAATGCAACGTTCTGAATCGATTGGTAACATTTTTCAAACTGTGGCG
Source organism: Vespa crabro (assembly GCF_910589235.1). Taxonomy (NCBI): domain Eukaryota; kingdom Metazoa; phylum Arthropoda; class Insecta; order Hymenoptera; family Vespidae; genus Vespa; species Vespa crabro. Next base: position 11,013,097 of record NC_060955.1, read on the forward strand.
CAAGTATTACTAAAGATTTCACGAAATTAACTTCGCGTATAGCGAAATTCGCGTATGTCGTTTAAGTTTTTGGATAAAAATCATATGAAAACGCCTATTTAAACATAGCAAACACGTTATATTCTTGTTATATTCTTTATTCTGCATCGATAGAATATAAAATCAATGAAATTGAACGAGATATCTACTTTTCGTTTTTCGACGATACGCGTATATGAGCGAAAAATCTCATATACGAACGAAACAATGTTAAAACTTCGATTCCAATATAAAATTGATGTTTGATCTTATGAAATGCAATTTTCTGCATCGATTGGTAAAATTTTTCAAATTGTGGCGCAACTATTACTAAAGATTTCACGAAATTAACTTCGCGTATAGCGAAATTCGCGTATGTCGGTTACGTTTTTCGATAAAAATCATATGAAAACGCCTATTTAACCATAGCAAACACGTTATATTCTTGTTATATTCTTTATTCTGCTTCGATAGAATATAAAATCAATGAAATTGAACGAGATATCTACTTTTCGTTTTTCGACGATACGCGTATATGAGCGAAATATCGTATATACGATGCGAAACAATGATAAAACTTTGATTCCAATATAAAATAGATGTTTGATCTTATGAAATGCAATGTTCTGCATCGATTGGTATCATTTTTCAAACTGTGGCTCAAGTATTTCTAAAGATTTCACGAAATTAACTTCGCGTATAGCGAAATTCGCGTATGCCGATTACGTTTTTCGATTAAAATCATATGAAAACGCCTATTTAAACATAGTAAAAACGTTATCTTCTTGTTATATTCTTTATTCTGCATCGATAGAATATAAAATCAATGAAATTGAAGGAGATTTCAACTTTTCCTTTTTCGACGATACGCGTATATGAGCGAAAAATCGTATATGCGATGCGAAACAATGTTAAAACTTAGATTCCAATATAAAATAGATGTTTGATCTTATGAAATGCAATGTTCTGCATCGATTAGTAACATTTCTCAAACTGTGGCTCAAGTATTACTAAAGATTTCACAAATTTAACTTCGCATATAGCGAAATTCGCGTATGTCGATTACGTTTATCGATAAAAATCATATGAAAACGACTATTTATACATAGCAAAAACGTTATTTTCTTGTTATATTCTTTATTCTTCATCGATAGAATATAAAATCAATGAAATTGAACGAGATATCAACTTTTCGTTTTTCGACGATACGCGTATATGAGCGAAAAATCGTATATACGAACGAAACAATGTTAAAACTTAGATTCCAATATAAAATAGATGTTTGATCTTATGAAATGCAATGTTCTGCATCGATTGGTAACATTTTTCAAACTGTGGCGCAACTATTACTAAAGCTTTCACGAAATTAACTTCGCGTATAGCGAAATTCGCGTATGTCGGTTAAGTTTTTCGATAAAAATCATATGAAAACGCCTATTTAAACATAGCAAACACGTTATATTCTTGTTATATTCTTTATTCTGCATCGATAGAATATAAAAACAATGAAATTGAACGAGATTTCAACTTTTCGTTTTTCGACGATACGCGTATATGAGCGAAAAATCGTATATACGATGCGAAACAATGTTAAAACTTTGATTCCAATATAAAATAGATGTTTGATCTTATGAAATGCAACGTTCTGAATCGATTGGTAACATTTTTCAAACTGTGGCGCAAGTATTACTAAAGATTTCACGAAATTAACTTCGCGTATAGCGAAATTCGCGTATGTCGTTTAAGTTTTTGGATAAAAATCATATGAAAACGCCTATTTAAACATAGCAAACACGTTATATTCTTGTTATATTCTTTATTCTGCATCGATAGAATATAAAATCAATGAAATTGAACGAGATATCTACTTTTCGTTTTTCGACGATACGCGTATATGAGCGAAAAATCTCATATACGAACGAAACAATGTTAAAACTTCGATTCCAATATAAAATAGATGTTTGATCTTATGAAATGCAATGTTCTGCATCGATTAGTAACATTTCTCAAACTGTGGCTCAAGTATTACTAAAGATTTCACAAATTTAACTTCGCATATAGCGAAATTCGCGTATGTCGATTACGTTTATCGATAAAAATCATATGAAAACGACTATTTATACATAGCAAAAACGTTATTTTCTTGTTATATTCTTTATTCTTCATCGATAGAATATAAAATCAATGAAATTGAACGAGATATCAACTTTTCGTTTTTCGACGATACGCGTATATGAGCGAAAAATCGTATATACGAACGAAACAATGTTAAAACTTAGATTCCAATATAAAATAGATGTTTGATCTTATGAAATGCAACGTTCTGCATCGATTGGTAACATTTCTCAAACTGTGGCTCAAGTATTACTAAAGATTTCGCGAAATTAACTTCGCGTATAGCGAAATTCGCGTATGCCGGTTACGTTTTTCGATAAAAATCATATGAAAACGCCTATTTAAACATAGTAAAAACGTTATATTCTTGTTATATTCTTTATTCTGCATCGATAGAATATAAAATCAATGAAATTGAACGAGATTTCAACTTTTCGTTTTTCGACGATACGCGTATATGAGCGAAAAATCGTATATACGATGCGAAACAATGTTAAAACTTCGATTCCAATATAAAATAGATGTTTGATCTTATGAAATGCAATGTTCTGCATCGATTGGTAACATTTTTCAAACTGTGGCGCAACTATTACTAAAGCTTTCACGAAATTAACTTCGCGTATAGCGAAATTCGCGTATGTCGGTTAAGTTTTTCGATAAAAATCATATGAAAACGCCTATTTAAACATAGCAAACACGTTATATTCTTGTTATATTCTTTATTCTGCATCGATAGAATATAAAATCAATGAAATTGAACGAGATTTCAACTTTTCGTTTTTCGACGATACGCGTATATGAGCGAAAAATCGTATATACGATGCGAAACAATGTTAAAACTTTGATTCCAATATAAAATAGATGTTTGATCTTATGAAATGCAACGTTCTGAATCGATTGGTAACATTTTTCAAACTGTGGCGCAAGTATTACTAAAGATTTCACGAAATTAACTTCGCGTATAGCGAAATTCGCGTATGTCGTTTAAGTTTTTGGATAAAAATCATATGAAAACGCCTATTTAAACATAGCAAACACGTTATATTCTTGTTATATTCTTTATTCTGCATCGATAGAATATAAAATCAATGAAATTGAACGAGATATCTACTTTTCGTTTTTCGACGATACGCGTATATGAGCGAAAAATCTCATATACGAACGAAACAATGTTAAAACTTCGATTCCAATATAAAATAGATGTTTGATCTTATGAAATGCAATTTTCTGCATCGATTGGTAAAATTTTTCAAATTGTGGCGCAACTATTACTAAAGATTTCACGAAATTAACTTCGCGTATAGCGAAATTCGCGTATGTCGGTTAAGTATTTCGATAAAAATCATATGAAAACGCCTATTTAAACATAGCAAACACGTTATATTCTTGTTATATTCTATATTCTGCATCGATAGAATATGAAATCAATGAAATTGAACGAGATTTCAACTTTTCGTTTTTCGACGTTACGCGTATATGAGCGAAAAATCGTATATACGATGCGAAACAATGTTAAAACTTTGATTCCAATATAAAATAGATGTTTGATCTTATGAAATGCAATGTTCTGCATCGATTGGTAACATTTCTCAAACTGTGGCTCAAGTATTACTAAAGATTTCGCGAAATTAACTTCGCGTATAGCGAAATTCGCGTATGCCGATTACGTTTTTCGATAAAAATCATATGAAAACGCCTATTTAAACATAGTAAAAACGTTATATTCTTGTTATATTCTTTATTCTGCATCGATAGAATATAAAATCAATGAAATTGAACGAGATTTCAACTTTTCGTTTTTCGACGATACGCGTATATGAGCGAAAAATCGTATATACGATGCGAAACAATGTTAAAACTTAGATTCCAATATAAAATAGATGTTTGATCTTATGAAATGCAATGTTCTGCATCGATTGGTAACATTTCTCAAACTGTGGCGCAACTATTACTAAAGATTTCACGAAATTAACTTCGCGTATAGCGAAATTCGCGTATGCCGATTACGTTTTTCGATCAAAATCATATGAAAACGCCTATTTAAACATAGTAGAAACGTTATATTCTTGTTATATTCTTTATTCTGCATCGATAGAATATAAAATCAATGAAATTGAACGAGATTTCAACTTTTCGTTTTTCGACGATACGCGTATATGAGCGAAAAATCGTATATGCGATGCGAAACAATGTTAAAACTTAGATTCCAATATAAAATAGATGTTTGATCTTATGAAATGCAATGTTCTGCATCGATTGGTAACATTTCTCAAACTGTGGCTCAAGTATTACTAAAGATTTCACAAATTTAACTTCGCATATAGCGAAATTCGCGTATGTCGATTACGTTTATCGATAAAAATCATATGAAAACGACTATTTATACATAGCAAAAACGTTATTTTCTTGTTATATTCTTTATTCTTCATCGATAGAATATAAAATCAATGAAATTGAACGAGATATCAACTTTTCGTTTTTCGACGATACGCGTATATGAGCGAAAAATCGTATATACGAACGAAACAATGTTAAAACTTAGATTCCAATATAAAATAGATGTTTGATCTTATGAAATGCAATGTTCTGCATCGATTGGTAACATTTCTCAAACTGTGGCTCAAGTATTACTAAAGATTTCGCGAAATTAACTTCGCGTATAGCGAAATTCGCGTATGCCGGTTACGTTTTTCGATAAAAATCATATGAAAACGACTATTTATACATAGCAAAAACGTTATTTTCTTGTTATATTCTTTATTCTTCATCGATAGAATATAAAATCAATGAAATTGAACGAGATATCAACTTTTCGTTTTTCGACGATACGCGTATATGAGCGAAAAATCGTATATACGAACGAAACAATGTTAAAACTTAGATTCCAATATAAAATAGATGTTTGATCTTATGAAATGCAATGTTCTGCATCGATTGGTAACATTTCTCAAACTGTGGCTCAAGTATTACTAAAGATTTCGCGAAATTAACTTCGCGTATAGCGAAATTCGCGTATGCCGGTTACGTTTTTCGATAAAAATCATATGAAAACGCCTATTTAAACATAGTAAAAACGTTAAATTCTTGTTATATTCTTTATTCTGCATCGATAGAATATAAAATCAATGAAATTGAAGGAGATTTCAACTTTTCGTTTTTCGACGATACGCGTATATGAGCGAAAAATCGTATATACGATGCGAAACAATGTTAAAACTTCGATTCCAATATAAAATAGATGTTTGATCTTATGAAATGCAATGTTCTGCATCGATTGGTAACATTTTTCAAACTGTGGCGCAACTATTACTAAAGATTTCACGAAATTAACTTCGCGTATAGCGAAATTCGCGTATGTCGGTTAAGTTTTTCGATAAAAATCATATGAAAACGCCAATTTAAACATAGCAAACACCTTATATTCTTGTTATATTCTTTATTCTGCATCGATAGAATATAAAATCAATGAAATTGAACGAGATTTCAACTTTTCGTTTTTCGACGATACGCGTATATGAGCGCAAAATCGTATATACGATGCGAAACAATGTTAAAACTTTGATTCCAATATAAAATAGATGTTTCATCTTATGAAATGCAACGTTCTGAATCGATTGGTAACATTTTTCAAACTGTGGCGCAAGTATTACTAAAGATTTCACGAAATTAACTTCGCGTATAGCGAAATTCGCGTATGTCGATTAAGTTTTTGGATAAAAATCATATGAAAACGCCTATTTAAACATAGCAAACACGTTATATTCTTGTTATATTCTTTATTCTGCATCGATAGAATATAAAATCAATGAAATTGAACAAGATATCTACTTTTCGTTTTTCGACGATACGCGTATATGAGCGAAAAATCTCATATACGAACGAAACAATGTTAAAACTTCGATTCCAATATAAAATAGATGTTTGATCTTATGAAATGCAATTTTCTGCATCGATTGGTAAAATTTTTCAAATTGTGGCGCAACTATTACTAAAGATTTCACGAAATTAACTTCGCGTATAGCGAAATTCGCGTATGTCGGTTAAGTATTTCGATAAAAATCATATGAAAACGCCTATTTAAACATAGCAAACACGTTATATTCTTGTTATATTCTATATTCTGCATCGATAGAATATGAAATCAATGAAATTGAACGAGATTTCAACTTTTCGTTTTTCGACGATACGCGTATATGAGCGAAAAATCGTATATACGATGCGAAACAATGTTAAAACTTTGATTCCAATATAAAATAGATGTTTGATCTTATGAAATGCAATGTTCTGCATCGATTGGTAACATTTCTCAAACTGTGGCTCAAGTATTACTAAAGATTTCGCGAAATTAACTTCGCGTATAGCGAAATTCGCGTATGCCGATTACGTTTTTCGATAAAAATCATATGAAAACGCCTATTTAAACATAGTAAAAACGTTATATTCTTGTTATATTCTTTATTCTGCATCGATAGAATATAAGATCAATGAAATTGAACGAGATTTCAACTTTTCGTTTTTCGACGATACGCGTATATGAGCGAAAAATCGTATATACGATGCGAAACAATGTTAAAACTTAGATTCCAATATAAAATAGATGTTTGATCTTATGAAATGCAATGTTCTGCATCGATTGGTAACATTTCTCAAACTGTGGCTCAAGTATTACTAAAGATTTCGCGAAATTAACTTCGCGTATAGCGAAATTCGCGTATGCCGGTTACGTTTTTCGATAAAAATCATATGAAAACGCCTATTTAAACATAGTAAAAACGTTATATTCTTGTTATATTCTTTATTCTGCATCGATAGAATATAAAATCAATGAAATTGAAGGAGATTTCAACTTTTCGTTTTTCGACGATACGCGTATATGAGCGAAAAATCGTATATACGATGCGAAACAATGTTAAAACTTCGATTCCAATATAAAATAGATGTTTGATCTTATGAAATGCAATGTTCTGCATCGATTGGTAACATTTTTCAAACTGTGGCGCAACTATTACTAAAGATTTCACGAAATTAACTTCGCGTATAGCGAAATTCGCGTATGTCGGTTAAGTTTTTCGATAAAAATCATATGAAAACGCCAATTTAAACATAGCAAACACGTTATATTCTTGTTATATTCTTTATTCTGCATCGATAGAATATAAAATCAATGAAATTGAAAGAGATTTCAACTTTTCGTTTTTCGACGATACGCGTATATGAGCGAAAAATCGTATATACGATGCGAAACAATGTTAAAACTTTGATTCCAATATAAAATAGATGTTTGATCTTATGAAATGCAACGTTCTGAATCGATTGGTAACATTTTTCAAACTGTGGCGCAAGTATTACTAAAGATTTCACGAAATTAACTTCGCGTATGTCGATTAAGTTTTTGGATAAAAATCATATGAAAACGCCTATTTAAACATAGCAAACACGTTATATTCTTGTTATATTCTTTATTCTGCATCGATAGAATATAAAATCAATGAAATTGAACGAGATATCTACTTTTCGTTTTTCGACGATACGCGTATATGAGCGAAAAATCTCATATACGAACGAAACAATGTTAAAACTTCGATTCCAATATAAAATAGATGTTTGATCTTATGAAATGCAATTTTCTGCATCGATTGGTAAAATTTTTCAAATTGTGGCGCAACTATTACTAAAGATTTCACGAAATTAACTTCGCGTATAGCGAAATTCGCGTATGTCGGTTAAGTTTTTCGATAAAAATCATATGAAAACGCATATTTAAACATAGCAAACACGTTATATTCTTGTTATATTCTATATTCTGCATCGATAGAATATGAAATCAATGAAATTGAACGAGATTTCAACTTTTCGTTTTTCGACGATACGCGTATATGAGCGAAAAATCGTATATACGATGCGAAACAATGTTAAAACTTTGATTCCAATATAAAATAGATGTTTGATCTTATGAAATGCAATGTTCTGCATCGATTGGTAACATTTCTCAAACTGTGGCTCAAGTATTACTAAAGATTTCGCGAAATTAACTTCGCGTATAGCGAAATTCGCGTATGCCGATTACGTTTTTCGATAAAAATCATATGAAAACGCCTATTTAAACATAGTAAAAACGTTATATTCTAGTTATATTCTTTATTCTGCATCGATGGAATATAAAATCAATGAAATTGAACGAGATTTCAACTTTTCGTTTTTCGACGATACGCGTATATGAGCGAAAAATCGTATATACGATGCGAAACAATGTTAAAACTTAGATTCCAATATAAAATAGATGTTTGATCTTATGAAATGCAATGTTCTGCATCGATTGGTAACATTTCTCAAACTGTGGCGCAACTATTACTAAAGATTTCACGAAATTAACTTCATGTATAGCGAAATTCGCGTATGCCGATTACGTTTTTCGATAAAAATCATATGAAAACGCCTATTTAAACATAGTAAAAACGTTATATTCTTGTTATATTCTTTATTCTGCATCGATAGAATATAAAATCAATGAAATTGAACGAGATTTCAACTTTTCGTTTTTCGACGATACGCGTATATGAGCGAAAAATCGTATATGCGATGCGAAACATTGTTAAAACTTAGATTCCAATATAAAATAGATGTTTGATCTTATGAAATGCAATGTTCTGCATCGATTGGTAACATTTCTCAAACTGTGGCTCAAGTATTACTAAAGATTTCACAAATTTAACTTCGCATATAGCGAAATTCGCGTATGTCGATTACGTTTATCGATAAAAATCATATGAAAACGACTATTTATACATAGCAAAAACGTTATTTTCTTGTTATATTCTTTATTCTTCATCGATAGAATATAAAATCAATGAAATTGAACGAGATATCAACTTTTCGTTTTTCGACGATACGCGTATATGAGCGAAAAATCGTATATACGATGCGAAACAATGTTAAAGCTTTGATTCCAATATAAATTAGATGTTTGACCTTATGAAATGCAATGTTCTGCATCGATTGGTAACATTTCTCAAACTGTGGCTCAAGTATTACTAAAGATTTCGCGAAATTAACTTCGCGTATAGCGAAATTCGCGTATGCCGATTACGTTTTTCGATAAAAATCATATGAAAACGCCTATTTAAACATAGTAAAAACGTTATATTCTTGTTATATTCTTTATTCTGCATCGATAGAATATAAAATCAATGAAATTGAACGAGATTTCAACTTTTCGTTTTTCGACGATACGCGTATATGAGCGAAAAATCGTATATACGATGCGAAACAATGTTAAAACTTAGATTCCAATATAAAATAGATGTTTGATCTTATGAAATGCAATGTTCTGCATCGATTGGTATCATTTTTCAAACTGTGGCTCAAGTATTACTAAAGATTTCACGAAATTAACTTCCCGTATAGCGAAATTCTCGTATGTCGATTAAGTTTTTCGATAAAAATCATATGAAAACGCCTATTTAAACATAGCAAACACGTTATATTCTTGTTATATTCTTTATTCTGCATCGATAGAATATAAAATCAATGAAATTGAACGAGATATCTACTTTTCGTTTTTCGACGATACGCGTATATGAGCGAAAAATCGTATATACGATGCGAAACAATGTTAAAACTTTGATTCCAATATAAAATAGATGTTTGATCTTATGAAATGCAATGTTCTGCATCGATTGGTAACATTTCTCAAACTGTGGCTCAAGTATTACTAAAGATTTCACAAATTTAACTTCGCATATAGCGAAATTCGGGTATGTCGATTACGTTTTTCGATAAAAATCATATGAAAACGACTATTTATACATAGCAAAAACGTTATTTTCTTGTTATATTCTTTATTCTTCATCGATAGAATATAAAATCAATGAAATTGAACGAGATATCAACTTTTCGTTTTTCGACGATACGCGTATATGAGCGAAAAATCGTATATACGATGCGAAACAATTTTAAAACTTTGATTCCAATATAAAATAGATGTTTGATCTTATGAAATGCAACGTTCTGAATCGATTGGTAACATTTTTCAAACTGTGGCGCAAGTATTACTAAAGATTTCACGAAATTAACTTCGCGTATAGCGAAATTCGCGTATGTCGATTAAGTTTTTGGATAAAAATCATATGAAAACGCCTATTTAAACATAGCAAACACGTTATATTCTTGTTATATTCTTTATTCTGCATCGATAGAATATAAAATCAATGAAATTGAACGAGATATCTACTTTTCGTTTTTCGACGATACGCGTATATGAGCGAAAAATCTCATATACGAACGAAACAATGTTAAAACTTCGATTCCAATATAGAATAGATGTTTGATCTTATGAAATGCAGTGTTCTGCATCGATTGGTAAAATTTTTCAAATTGTGGCGCAACTATTACTAAAGATTTCACGAAATTAACTTCGCGTATAGCGAAATTCGCGTATGTCGGTTAAGTTTTTCGATAAAAATCATATGAAAACGCCTATTTAAACATAGCAAACACGTTATATTCTTGTTATATTCTTTATTCTGCATCGATAGAATATAAAATCAATGAAATTGAACGAGATTTCAACTTTTCGTTTTTCGACGATACGCGTATATGAGCGAAAAATCGTATATACGATGCGAAACAATATTAAAACTTTGATTCCAATATAAAATAGATGTTTGATCTTATGAAATGCAATGTTCTGCATCGATTGGTATCATTTTTCAAACTGTGGCTCAAGTATTTCTAAAGATTTCACGAAATTAACTTCGCGTATAGCGAAATTCGCGTATGTCGATTAAGTTTTTCGATAAAAATCATATGAAAACGCCTATTTAAACATAGCAAACACGTTATATTCTTGTTATATTCTTTATTCTGCATCGATAGAATATAAAATCAATGAAATTGAACGAGATTTCAACTTTTCGTTTTTCGACGATGCGCGTATATGAGCGAAAAATCGTATATACGATGCGAAACAATGTTAAAACTTTGATTCCAATATAAAATAGATGTTTGATCTTATGAAATGCAACGTTCTGAATCGATTGGTAACATTTTTCAAACTGTGGCTCAAGTATTACTAAGATTTCACGAAATTAACTTCGCGTATAGCGAAATTCGCGTATGCCGATTACGTTTTTCGATAAAAATCATATGAAAACGCCTATTTAAACATAGTAAAAACGTTATCTTCTTGTTATATTCTTTATTCTGCATCGATAGAATATAAAATCAATGAAATTGAAGGAGATTTCAACTTTTCGTTTTTCGACGATACGCGTATATGAGCGAAAAATCGTATATGCGATGCGAAACAATGTTAAAACTTAGATTCCAATATAAAATAGATGTTTGATCTTATGAAATGCAATGTTCTGCATCGATTAGTAACATTTCTCAAACTGTGGCTCAAGTATTACTAAAGATTTCACAAATTTAACTTCGCGTATAGCGAAATTCGCGTATGTCGATTAAGTTTTTCGATAAAAATCATATGAAAACGCCTATTTAATCATAGCAAACACGTTATATTCTTGTTATATTCTTTATTCTGCATCGATAGAATATAAAATCAATGAAATTGAACGAGATATCTACTTTTCGTTTTTCGACGATACGCGTATATGAGCGAAAAATCGTATATACGATGCGAAACAATGTTAAAACTTTGATTCCAATATAAAATAGATGTTTGATCTTATGAAATGCAATGTTCTGCATCGATTGGTAACATTTTTCAAACTGTGGCGCAAGTATTACAAAAGATTTCACGAATTTAACTTCGCGTATAGCGAAATTCGCGTATGTCGATTAAGTTTTTCGATAAAAATCATATGAAAACGCCTATTTAAACATAGCAAACACGTTATATTCTTGTTATATTCTTTATTCTGCATCGATAGAATATAAAATCAATGAAATTGAACGAGATTTCAACTTTTCGTTTTTCGACGATACGCGTATATGAGCGAAAAATCGTATATACGATGCGAAACAATGTTAAAACTTTGATTCCAATATAAAATAGATGTTTGATCTTATGAAATGCAATGTTCTGCATCGATTGGTATCATTTTTCAAACTGTGGCTCAAGTATTACTAAAGATTTCACGAAATTAACTTCCCGTATAGCGAAATTCGCGTATGCCGATTACGTTTTTCGATAAAAATCATATGAAAACGCCTATTTAAACATAGTAAAAACGTTATCTTCTTGTTATATTCTTTATTCTGCATCGATAGAATACAAAATCAATGAAATTGAAGGAGATTTCAACTTTTCGTTTTTCGACGATACGTGTATATGAGCGAAAAATCGTATATGCGATGCGAAACAATGTTAAAACTTAGATTCCAATATAAAATAGATGTTTGATCTTATGAAATGCAATGTTCTGCATCGATTGGTAACATTTCTCAAACTGTGGCTCAAGTATTACTAAAGATTTCACAAATTTAACTTCGCATATAGCGAAATTCGGGTATGTCGATTACGTTTTTCGATAAAAATCATATGAAAACGACTATTTATACATAGCAAAAACGTTATTTTCTTGTTATATTCTTTATTCTTCATCGATAGAATATAAAATCAATGAAATTGAACGAGATATCAACTTTTCGTTTTTCGACGATACGCGTATATGAGCGAAAAATCGTATATACGATGCGAAACAATGTTAAAACTTTGATTCCAATATAAAATACATGTTTGATCTTATGAAATGCAACGTTCTGAATCGATTGGTAACATTTTTCAAACTGTGGCGCAAGTATTACTAAAGATTTCACGAAATTAACTTCGCGTATAGCGAAATTCGCGTATGTCGATTAAGTTTTTGGATAAAAATCATATGAAAACGCCTATTTAAACATAGCAAACACGTTATATTCTTGTTATATTCTTTATTCTGCATCGATAGAATATAAAATCAATGAAATTGAACGAGATATCTACTTTTCGTTTTTCGACGATACGCGTATATGAGCGAAAAATCTCATATACGAACGAAACAATGTTAAAACTTCGATTCCAATATAGAATAGATGTTTGATCTTATGAAATGCAGTGTTCTGCATCGATTGGTAAAATTTTTCAAATTGTGGCGCAACTATTACTAAAGATTTCACGAAATTAACTTCGCGTATAGCGAAATTCGCGTATGTCGGTTAAGTTTTTCGATAAAAATCATATGAAAACGCCTATTTAAACATAGCAAACACGTTATATTCTTGTTATATTCTTTATTCTGCATCGATAGAATATAAAATCAATGAAATTGAACGAGATTTCAACTTTTCGTTTTTCGACGATACGCGTATATGAGCGAAAAATCGTATATACGATGCGAAACAATATTAAAACTTTGATTCCAATATAAAATAGATGTTTGATCTTATGAAATGCAATGTTCTGCATCGATTGGTATCATTTTTCAAACTGTGGCTCAAGTATTTCTAAAGATTTCACGAAATTAACTTCGCGTATAGCGAAATTCGCGTATGTCGATTAAGTTTTTCGATAAAAATCATATGAAAACGCCTATTTAAACATAGCAAACACGTTATATTCTTGTTATATTCTTTATTCTGCATCGATAGAATATAAAATCAATGAAATTGAACGAGATTTCAACTTTTCGTTTTTCGACGATGCGCGTATATGAGCGAAAAATCGTATATACGATGCGAAACAATGTTAAAACTTTGATTCCAATATAAAATAGATGTTTGATCTTATGAAATGCAACGTTCTGAATCGATTGGTAACATTTTTCAAACTGTGGCTCAAGTATTACTAAGATTTCACGAAATTAACTTCGCGTATAGCGAAATTCGCGTATGCCGATTACGTTTTTCGATAAAAATCATATGAAAACGCCTATTTAAACATAGTAAAAACGTTATCGTCTTGTTATATTCTTTATTCTGCATCGATAGAATATAAAATCAATGAAATTGAAGGAGATTTCAACTTTTCGTTTTTCGACGATACGCGTATATGAGCGAAAAATCGTATATGCGATGCGAAACAATGTTAAAACTTAGATTCCAATATAAAATAGATGTTTGATCTTATGAAATGCAATGTTCTGCTTCGATTAGTAACATTTCTCAAACTGTGGCTCAAGTATTACTAAAGATTTCACAAATTTAACTTCGCATATAGCGAAATTCGCGTATGTCGATTACGTTTATCGATAAAAATCATATGAAAACGACTATTTATACATAGCAAAAACGTTATTTTCTTGTTATATTCTTTATTCTTCATCGATAGAATATAAAATCAATGAAATTGAACGAGATATCAACTTTTCGTTTTTCGACGATACGCGTATATGAGCGAAAAATCGTATATACGAACGAAACAATGTTAAAACTTAGATTCCAATATAAAATAGATGTTTGATCTTATGAAATGCAATGTTCTGCATCGATTGGTAACATTTCTCAAACTGTGGCTCAAGTATTACTAAAGATTTCGCGAAATTAACTTCGCGTATAGCGAAATTCGCGTATGTCGGTTAAGTTTTTCGATAAAAATCATATGAAAACGCCTATTTAAACATAGCAAACACGTTATATTCTTGTTATATTCTTTATTCTGCATCGATAGAATATAAAATCAATGAAATTGAACGAGATTTCAACTTTTCGTTTTCCGACGATACGCGTATATGAGCGAAAAATCGTATATACGATGCGAAACAATGTTAAAACTTTGATTCCAATATAAAATAGATGTTTTATCTTATGAAATGCAACGTTCTGAATCGATTGGTAACATTTTTCAAACTGTGGCGCAAGTATTACTAAAGATTTCACGAAATTAACTTCGCGTATAGCGAAATTCGCGTATGTCGTTTAAGTTTTTGGATAAAAATCATATGAAAACGCCTATTTAAACATAGCAAACACGTTATATTCTTGTTATATTCTTTATTCTGCATCGATAGAATATAAAATCAATGAAATTGAACGAGATATCTACTTTTCGTTTTTCGACGATACGCGTATATGAGCGAAAAATCTCATATACGAACGAAACAATGTTAAAACTTCGATTCCAATATAAAATAGATGTTTGATCTTATGAAATGCAATTTTCTGCATCGATTGGTAAAATTTTTCAAATTGTGGCGCAACTATTACTAAAGATTTCACGAAATTAACTTCGCGTATAGCGAAATTCGCGTATGTCGGTTAAGTTTTTCGATAAAAATCATATGAAAACGCCTATTTAACCATAGCAAACACGTTATATTCTTGTTATATTCTTTATTCTGCTTCGATAGAATATAAAATCAATGAAATTGAACGAGATATCTACTTTTCGTTTTTCGACGATACGCGTATATGAGCGAAATATCGTATATACGATGCGAAACAATGTTAAAACTTTGATTCCAATATAAAATAGATGTTTGATCTTATGAAATGCAATGTTCTGCATCGATTGGTATCATTTTTCAAACTGTGGCTCAAGTATTTCTAAAGATTTCACGAAATTAACTTCGCGTATAGCGAAATTCGCGTATGCCGATTACGTTTTTCGATTAAAATCATATGAAAACGCCTATTTAAACATAGTAAAAACGTTATCTTCTTGTTATATTCTTTATTCTGCATCGATAGAATATAAAATCAATGAAATTGAAGGAGATTTCAACTTTTCGTTTTTCGACGATACGCGTATATGAGCGAAAAATCGTATATGCGATGCGAAACAATGTTAAAACTTAGATTCCAATATAAAATAGATGTTTGATCTTATGAAATGCAATGTTCTGCATCGATTAGTAACATTTCTCAAACTGTGGCTCAAGTATTACTAAAGATTTCACAAATTTAACTTCGCATATAGCGAAATTCGCGTATGTCGATTACGTTTATCGATAAAAATCATATGAAAACGACTATTTATACATAGCAAAAACGTTATTTTCTTGTTATATTCTTTATTCTTCATCGATAGAATATAAAATCAATGAAATTGAACGAGATATCAACTTTTCGTTTTTCGACGATACGCGTATATGAGCGAAAAATCGTATATACGAACGAAACAATGTTAAAACTTAGATTCCAATAAAAAATAGATGTTTGATCTTATGAAATGCAATGTTCTGCATCGATTGGTAACATTTCTCAAACTGTGGCTCAAGTATTACTAAAGATTTCGCGAAATTAACTTCGCGTATAGCGAAATTCGCGTATGCCGGTTACGTTTTTCGATAAAAATCATATGAAAACGCCTATTTAAACATAGTAAAAACGTTATATTCTTGTTATATTCTTTATTCTGCATCGATAGAATATAAAATCAATGAAATTGAACGAGATTTCAACTTTTCGTTTTTCGACGATACGCGTATATGAGCGCAAAATCGTATATACGATGCGAAACAATGTTAAAACTTCGATTCCAATATAAAATAGATGTTTGATCTTATGAAATGCAATGTTCTGCATCGATTGGTAACATTTTTCAAACTGTGGCGCATCTATTACTAAAGCTTTCACGAAATTAACTTCGCGTATAGCGAAATTCGCGTATGTCGGTTAAGTTTTTCGATAAAAATCATATGAAAACGCCTATTAAAACATAGCAAACACGTTATATTCTTGTTATATTCTTTATTCTGCATCGATAGAATATAAAATCAATGAAATTGAACGAGATTTCAACTTTTCGTTTTTCGACGATACGCGTATATGAGCGAAAAATCGTATATACGATGCGAAACAATGTTAAAACTTTGATTCCAATATAAAATAGATGTTTGATCTTATGAAATGCAACGTTCTGAATCGATTGGTAACATTTTTCAAACTGTGGCGCAAGTATTACTAAAGATTTCACGAAATTAACTTCGCGTATAGCGAAATTCGCGTATGTCGTTTAAGTTTTTGGATAAAAATCATATGAAAACGCCTATTTAAACATAGCAAACACGTTATATTCTTGTTATATTCTTTATTCTGCATCGATAGAATATAAAATCAATGAAATTGAACGAGATATCTACTTTTCATTTTTCGACGATACGCGTATATGAGCGAAAAATCTCATATACGAACGAAACAATGTTAAAACTTCGATTCCAATATAAAATAGATGTTTGATCTTATGAAATGCAATTTTCTGCATCGATTGGTAAAATTTTTCAAATTGTGGCGCAACTATTACTAAAGATTTCACGAAATTAACTTCGCGTATAGCGAAATTCGCGTATGTCGGTTAAGTTTTTCGATAAAAATCATATGAAAACGCCTATTTAAACATAGTAAAAACGTTATCTTCTTGTTATATTCTTTATTCTGCATCGATAGAATATAAAATCAATGAAATTGAAGGAGATTTCAACTTTTCGTTTTTCGACGATACGCGTATATGAGCGAAAAATCGTATATGCGATGCGAAACAATGTTAAAACTTAGATTCCAATATAAAATAGATGTTTGATCTTATGAAATGCAATGTTCTGCATCGATTAGTAACATTTCTCAAACTGTGGCTCAAGTATTACTAAAGATTTCACAAATTTAACTTCGCATATAGCGAAATTCGCGTATGTCGATTACGTTTATCGATAAAAATCATATGAAAACGACTATTTATACATAGCAAAAACGTTATTTTCTTGTTATATTCTTTATTCTTCATCGATAGAATATAAAATCAATGAAATTGAACGAGATATCAACTTTTCGTTTTTCGACGATACGCGTATATGAGCGAAAAATCGTATATACGATGCGAAACAATGTTAAAACTTCGATTCCAATATAAAATAGATGTTTGATCTTATGAAATGCAATGTTCTGCATCGATTGGTAACATTTTTCAAACTGTGGCGCAACTATTACTAAAGCTTTCACGAAATTAACTTCGCGTATAGCGAAATTCGCGTATGTCGGTTAAGTTTTTCGATAAAAATCATATGAAAACGCCTATTTAAACATAGCAAACACGTTATATTCTTGTTATATTCTTTATTCTGCATCGATAGAATATAAAATCAATGAAATTGAACGAGATTTCAACTTTTCGTTTTTCGACGATACGCGTATATGAGCGAAAAATCGTATATACGATGCGAAACAATGTTAAAACTTTGATTCCAATATAAAATAGATGTTTGATCTTATGAAATGCAACGTTCTGAATCGATTGGTAACATTTTTCAAACTGTGGCGCAAGTATTACTAAAGATTTCACGAAATTAACTTCGCGTATAGCGAAATTCGCGTATGTCGTTTAAGTTTTTGGATAAAAATCATATGAAAACGCCTATTTAAACATAGCAAACACGTTATATTCTTGTTATATTCTTTATTCTGCATCGATAGAATATAAAATCAATGAAATTGAACGAGATATCTACTTTTCGTTTTTCGACGATACGCGTATATGAGCGAAAAATCTCATATACGAACGAAACAATGTTAAAACTTCGATTCCAATATAAAATAGATGTTTGATCTTATGAAATGCAATTTTCTGCATCGATTGGTAAAATTTTTCAAATTGTGGCGCAACTATTACTAAAGATTTCACGAAATTAACTTCGCGTATAGCGAAATTCGCGTATGTCGGTTAAGTTTTTCGATAAAAATCATATGAAAACGCCTATTTAAACATAGCAAACACGTTATATTCTTGTTATATTCTATATTCTGCATCGATAGAATATGAAATCAATGAAATTGAACGAGATTTCAACTTTTCGTTTTTCGACGATACGCGTATATGAGCGAAAAATCGTATATACGATGCGAAACAATGTTAAAACTTTGATTCCAATATAAAATAGATGTTTGATCTTATGAAATGCAATGTTCTGCATCGATTGGTAACATTTCTCAAACTGTGGCTCAAGTATTACTAAAGATTTCACGAAATTAACTTCGCGTATAGCGAAATTCGCGTATGTCGATTAAGTTTTTCGATAAAAATCATATGAAAACGCCTATTTAAACATAGCAAACACGTTATATTCTTGTTATATTCTTTATTCTGCTTCGATAGAATATAAAATCAATGAAATTGATCGAGATATCTACTTTTCGTTTTTCGACGATACGCGTATATGAGCGAAAAATCGAATATACGATGCGAAACAATGTTAAAACTTTGATTCCAATATAAAATAGATGTTTGATCTTATGAAATGCAATGTTCTGCATCGATTGGTATCATTTTTCAAACTGTGGCTCAAGTATTTCTAAAGATTTCACGAAATTAACTTCGCGTATAGCGAAATTCGCGTATGCCGATTACGTTTTTCGATAAAAATCATATGAAAACGCCTAATTAAACATAGTAAAAACGTTATCTTCTTGTTATATTCTTTATTCTGCATCGATAGAATATAAAATCAATGAAATTGAAGGAGATTTCAACTTTTCGTTTTTCGACGATACGCGTATATGAGCGAAAAATCGTATATGCGATGCGAAACAATGTTAAAACTTAGATTCCAATATAAAATAGATGTTTGATCTTATGAAATGCAATGTTCTGCATCGATTAGTAACATTTCTCAAACTGTGGCTCAAGTATTACTAAAGATTTCACAAATTTAACTTCGCATATAGCGAAATTCGCGTATGTCGATTACGTTTATCGATAAAAATCATATGAAAACGACTATTTATACATAGCAAAAACGTTATTTTCTTGTTATATTCTTTATTCTTCATCGATAGAATATAAAATCAATGAAATTGAACGAGATATCAACTTTTCGTTTTTCGACGATACGCGTATATGAGCGAAAAATCGTATATACGAACGAAACAATGTTAAAACTTAGATTCCAATATAAAATAGATGTTTGATCTTATGAAATGCAATGTTCTGCATCGATTGGTAACATTTCTCAAACTGTGGCTCAAGTATTACTAAAGATTTCGCGAAATTAACTTCGCGTATAGCGAAATTCGCGTATGCCGGTTACGTTTTTCGATAAAAATCATATGAAAACGCCTATTTAAACATAGTAAAAACGTTATATTCTTGTTATATTCTTTATTCTGCATCGATAGAATATAAAATCAATGAAATTGAACGAGATTTCAACTTTTCGTTTTTCGACGATACGCGTATATGAGCGAAAAATCGTATATACGATGCGAAACAATGTTAAAACTTCGATTCCAATATAAAATAGATGTTTGATCTTATGAAATGCAATGTTCTGCATCGATTGGTAACATTTTTCAAACTGTGGCGCAACTATTACTAAAGCTTTCACGAAATTAACTTCGCGTATAGCGAAATTCGCGTATGTCGGTTAAGTTTTTCGATAAAAATCATATGAAAACGCCTATTTAAACATAGCAAACACGTTATATTCTTGTTATATTCTTTATTCTGCATCGATAGAATATAAAATCAATGAAATTGAACGAGATTTCAACTTTTCGTTTTTCGACGATACGCGTATATGAGCGAAAAATCGTATATACGATGCGAAACAATGTTAAAACTTTGATTCCAATATAAAATAGATGTTTGATCTTATGAAATGCAATGTTCTGCATCGATTGGTAACATTTCTCAAACTGTGGCTCATGTATTACTAAAGATTTCGCGAAATTAACTTCGCGTATAGCGAAATTCGCGTATGCCGGTTACGTTTTTCGATAAAAATCATATGAAAACGCCTATTTAAACATAGTAAAAACGTTATATTCTTGTTATATTCTTTATTCTGCATCGATAGAATATAAAATCAATGAAATTGAACGAGATTTCAACTTTTCGTTTTTCGACGATACGCGTATATGAGCGAAAAATCGTATATACGATGCGAAACAATGTTAAAACTTCGATTCCAATATAAAATAGATGTTTGATCTTATGAAATGCAATGTTCTGCATCGATTGGTAACATTTTTCAAACTGTGGCGCAACTATTACTAAAGCTTTCACGAAATTAACTTCGCGTATAGCGAAATTCGCGTATGTCGGTTAAGTTTTTCGATAAAAATCATATGAAAACGCCTATTTAAACATAGCAAACACGTTATATTCTTGTTATATTCTTTATTCTGCATCGATAGAATATAAAATCAATGAAATTGAACGAGATTTCAACTTTTCGTTTTTCGACGATACGCGTATATGAGCGAAAAATCGTATATACGATGCGAAACAATGTTAAAACTTTGATTCCAATATAAAATAGATGTTTGATCTTATGAAATGCAACGTTCTGAATCGATTGGTAACATTTTTCAAACTGTGGCGCAAGTATTACTAAAGATTTCACGAAATTAACTTCGCGTATAGCGAAATTCGCGTATGTCGTTTAAGTTTTTGGATAAAAATCATATGAAAACGCCTATATAAACATAGCAAACACGTTATATTCTTGTTATATTCTTTATTCTGCATCGATAGAATATAAAATCAATGAAATTGAACGAGATATCTACTTTTCGTTTTTCGACGATACGCGTATATGAGCGAAAAATCTCATATACGAACGAAACAATGTTAAAACTTCGATTCCAATATAAAATAGATGTTTGATCTTATGAAATGCAATTTTCTGCATCGATTGGTAAAATTTTTCAAATTGTGGCGCAACTATTACTAAAGATTTCACGAAATTAACTTCGCGTATAGCGAAATTCGCGTATGTCGGTTAAGTTTTTCGATAAAAATCATATGAAAACGCCTATTTAAACATAGCAAACACGTTATATTCTTGTTATATTCTATATTCTGCATCGATAGAATATGAAATCAATGAAATTGAACGAGATTTCAACTTTTCGTTTTTCGACGATACGCGTACATGAGCGAAAAATCGTATATACGATGCGAAACAATGTTAAAACTTTGATTCCAATATAAAATAGATGTTTGATCTTATGAAATGCAATGTTCTGCATCGATTGGTAACATTTCTCAAACTGTGGCTCAAGTATTACTAAAGATTTCACGAAATTAACTTCGCGTATAGCGAAATTCGCGTATGTCGATTAAGTTTTTCGATAAAAATCATATGAAAACGCCTATTTAAACATAGCAAACACGTTATATTCTTGTTATATTCTTTATTCTGCTTCGATAGAATATAAAATCAATGAAATTGAACGAGATATCTACTTTTCGTTTTTCGACGATACGCGTATATGAGCGAAAAATCGTATATACGATGCGAAACAATGTTAAAACTTTGATTCCAATATAAAATAGATGTTTGATCTTATGAAATGCAATGTTCTGCATCGATTGGTATCATTTTTCAAACTGTGGCTCAAGTATTTCTAAAGATTTCACGAAATTAACTTCGCGTATAGCGAAATTCGCGTATGCCGATTACGTTTTTCGATAAAAATCATATGAAAACGCCTATTTAAACATAGTAAAAACTTTATCTTCTTGTTATATTCTTTATTCTGCATCGATAGAATATAAAATCAATGAAATTGAAGGAGATTTCAACTTTTCGTTTTTCGACGATACGCGTATATGAGCGAAAAATCGTATATGCGATGCGAAACAATGTTAAAACTTAGATTCCAATATAAAATAGATGTTTGATCTTATGAAATGCAATGTTCTGCATCGATTAGTAACATTTCTCAAACTGTGGCTCAAGTATTACTAAAGATTTCACAAATTTAACTTCGCATATATCGAAATTCGCGTATGTCGATTACGTTTATCGATAAAAATCATATGAAAACGACTATTTATACATAGCAAAAACGTTATTTTCTTGTTATATTCTTTATTCTTCATCGATAGAATATAAAATCAATGAAATTGAACGAGATATCAACTTTTCGTTTTTCGACGATACGCGTATATGAGCGAAAAATCGTATATACGAACGAAACAATGTTAAAACTTAGATTCCAATATAAAATAGATGTTTGATCTTATGAAATGCAATGTTCTGCATCGATTGGTAACATTTCTCAAACTGTGGCTCAAGTATTACTAAAGATTTCGCGAAATTAACTTCGCGTATAGCGAAATTCGCGTATGCCGGTTACGTTTTTCGATAAAAATCATATGAAAACGCCTATTTAAACATAGTAAAAACGTTATATTCTTGTTATATTCTTTATTCTGCATCGATAGAATATAAAATCAATGAAATTGAACGAGATTTCAACTTTTCGTTTTTCGACGATACGCGTATATGAGCGAAAAATCGTATATACGATGCGAAACAATGTTAAAACTTCGATTCCAATATAAAATAGATGTTTGATCTTATGAAATGCAATGTTCTGCATCGATTGGTAACATTTTTCAAACTGTGGCGCAACTATTACTAAAGCTTTCACGAAATTAACTTCGCGTATAGCGAAATTCGCGTATGTCGGTTAAGTTTTTCGATAAAAATCATATGAAAACGCCTATTTAAACATAGCAAACACGTTATATTCTTGTTATATTCTTTATTCTGCATCGATAGAATATAAAATCAATGAAATTGAACGAGATTTCAACTTTTCGTTTTTCGACGATACGCGTATATGAGCGAAAAATCGTATATACGATGCGAAACAATGTTAAAACTTTGATTCCAATATAAAATAGATGTTTGATCTTATGAAATGCAATGTTCTGCATCGATTGGTAACATTTCTCAAACTGTGGCTCAAGTATTACTAAAGATTTCGCGAAATTAACTTCGCGTATAGCGAAATTCGCGTATGTCGTTTAAGTTTTTGGATAAAAATCATATGAAAACGCCTATATAAACATAGCAAACACGTTATATTCTTGTTATATTCTTTATTCTGCATCGATAGAATATAAAATCAATGAAATTGAACGAGATATCTACTTTTCGTTTTTCGACGATACGCGTATATGAGCGAAAAATCTCATATACGAACGAAACAATGTTAAAACTTCGATTCCAATATAAAATAGATGTTTGATCTTATGAAATGCAATTTTCTGCATCGATTGGTAAAATTTTTCAAATTGTGGCGCAACTATTACTAAAGATTTCACGAAATTAACTTCGCGTATAGCGAAATTCGCGTATGTCGGTTAAGTTTTTCGATAAAAATCATATGAAAACGCCTATTTAAACATAGCAAACACGTTATATTCTTGTTATATTCTATATTCTGCATCGATAGAATATGAAATCAATGAAATTGAACGAGATTTCAACTTTTCGTTTTTCGACGATACGCGTACATGAGCGAAAAATCGTATATACGATGCGAAACAATGTTAAAACTTTGATTCCAATATAAAATAGATGTTTGATCTTATGAAATGCAATGTTCTGCATCGATTGGTAACATTTCTCAAACTGTGGCTCAAGTATTACTAAAGATTTCACGAAATTAACTTCGCGTATAGCGAAATTCGCGTATGTCGATTAAGTTTTTCGATAAAAATCATATGAAAACGCCTATTTAAACATAGCAAACACGTTATATTCTTGTTATATTCTTTATTCTGCTTCGATAGAATATAAAATCAATGAAATTGAACGAGATATCTACTTTTCGTTTTTCGACGATACGCGTATATGAGCGAAAAATCGTATATACGAACGAAACAATGTTAAAACTTAGATTCCAATATAAAATAGATGTTTGACCTTATGAAATGCAATGTTCTGCATCGATTGGTAACATTTCTCAAACTGTGGCTCAAGTATTACTAAAGATTTCGCGAAATTAACTTCGCGTATAGCGAAATTCGCGTATGCCGATTACGTTTTTCGATAAAAATCATATGAAAACGCCTATTTAAACATATTAAAAACGTTATATTCTTGTTATATTCTTTATTCTGCATCGATAGAATTTAAAATCAATGAAATTGAACGAGATTTCAACTTTTCGTTTTTCGACGATACGCGTATATGAGCGAAAAATCGTATATGCGATGCGAAACAATGTTAAAACTTAGATTCCAATATAAAATAGATGTTTGATCTTATGAAATGCAATGTTCTGCATCGATTAGTAACATTTCTCAAACTGTGGCTCAAGTATTACTAAAGATTTCACAAATTTAACTTCGCATATAGCGAAATTCGCGTATGTCGATTACGTTTATCGATAAAAATCATATGAAAACGACTATTTATACATAGCAAAAACGTTATTTTCTTGTTATATTCTTTATTCTTCATCGATAGAATATAAAATCAATGAAATTGAACGAGATATCAACTTTTCGTTTTTCGACGATACGCGTATATGAGCGAAAAATCGTATATACGAACGAAACAATGTTAAAACTTAGATTCCAATATAAAATAGATGTTTGATCTTATGAAATGCAATGTTCTGCATCGATTGGTAACATTTCTCAAACTGTGGCTCAAGTATTACTAAAGATTTCGCGAAATTAACTTCGCGTATAGCGAAATTCGCGTATGCCGGTTACGTTTTTCGATAAAAATCATATGCAAACGCCTATTTAAACATAGCAAACACGTTATATTCTTGTTATATTCTTTATTCTGCTTCGATAGAATATAAAATCAATGAAATTGAACGAGATATCTACTTTTCGTTTTTCGACGATACGCGTATATGAGCGAAAAATCGTATATACGATGCGAAACAATGTTAAAACTTTGATTCCAATATAAAATAGATGTTTGATCTTATGAAATGCAATGTTCTGCATCGATTGGTATCATTTTTCAAACTGTGGCTCAAGTATTTCTAAAGATTTCACGAAATTAACTTCGCGTATAGCGAAATTCGCGTATGCCGATTACGTTTTTCGATAAAAATCATATGAAAACGCCTATTTAAACATAGTAAAAACTTTATCTTCTTGTTATATTCTTTATTCTGCATCGATAGAATATAAAATCAATGAAATTGAAGGAGATTTCAACTTTTCGTTTTTCGACGATACGCGTATATGAGCGAAAAATCGTATATGCGATGCGAAACAATGTTAAAACTTAGATTCCAATATAAAATAGATGTTTGATCTTATGAAATGCAATGTTCTGCATCGATTAGTAACATTTCTCAAACTGTGGCTCAAGTATTACTAAAGATTTCACAAATTTAACTTCGCATATAGCGAAATTCGCGTATGTCGATTACGTTTATCGATAAAAATCATATGAAAACGACTATTTATACATAGCAAAAACGTTATTTTCTTGTTATATTCTTTATTCTTCATCGATAGAATATAAAATCAATGAAATTGAACGAGATATCAACTTTTCGTTTTTCGACGATACGCGTATATGAGCGAAAAATCGTATATACGAACGAAACAATGTTAAAACTTAGATTCCAATATAAAATAGATGTTTGATCTTATGAAATGCAATGTTCTGCATCGATTGGTAACATTTCTCAAACTGTGGCTCAAGTATTACTAAAGATTTCGCGAAATTAACTTCGCGTATAGCGAAATTCGCGTATGCCGGTTACGTTTTTCGATAAAAATCATATGAAAACGCCTATTTAAACATAGTAAAAACGTTATATTCTTGTTATATTCTTTATTCTGCATCGATAGAATATAAAATCAATGAAATTGAACGAGATTTCAACTTTTCGTTTTTCGACGATACGCGTATATGAGCGAAAAATCGTATATACGATGCGAAACAATGTTAAAACTTCGATTCCAATATAAAATAGATGTTTGATCTTATGAAATGCAATGTTCTGCATCGATTGGTAACATTTTTCAAACTGTGGCGCAACTATTACTAAAGCTTTCACGAAATTAACTTCGCGTATAGCGAAATTCGCGTATGTCGGTTAAGTTTTTCGATAAAAATCATATGAAAACGCCTATTTAAACATAGCAAACACGTTATATTCTTGTTATATTCTTTATTCTGCATCGATAGAATATAAAATCAATGAAATTGAACGAGATTTCAACTTTTCGTTTTTCGACGATACGCGTATATGAGCGAAAAATCGTATATACGATGCGAAACAATGTTAAAACTTTGATTCCAATATAAAATAGATGTTTGATCTTATGAAATGCAACGTTCTGAATCGATTGGTAACATTTTTCAAACTGTGGCGCAAGTATTACTAAAGATTTCACGAAATTAACTTCGCGTATAGCGAAATTCGCGTATGTCGTTTAAGTTTTTGGATAAAAATTATATGAAAACGCCTATATAAACATAGCAAACACGTTATATTCTTGTTATATTCTTTATTCTGCATCGATAGAATATAAAATCAATGAAATTGAACGAGATATCTACTTTTCGTTTTTCGACGATACGCGTATATGAGCGAAAAATCTCATATACGAACGAAACAATGTTAAAACTTCGATTCCAATATAAAATAGATGTTTGATCTTATGAAATGCAATTTTCTGCATCGATTGGTAAAATTTTTCAAATTGTGGCGCAACTATTACTAAAGATTTCACGAAATTAACTTCGCGTATAGCGAAATTCGCGTATGTCGGTTAAGTTTTTCGATAAAAATCATATGAAAACGCCTATTTAAACATAGCAAACACGTTATATTCTTGTTATATTCTATATTCTGCATCGATAGAATATGAAATCAATGAAATTGAACGAGATTTCAACTTTTCGTTTTTCGACGATACGCGTATATGAGCGAAAAATCGTATATACGATGCGAAACAATGTTAAAACTTTGATTCCAATATAAAATAGATGTTTGATCTTATGAAATGCAATGTTCTGCATCGATTGGTAACATTTCTCAAACTGTGGCTCAAGTATTACTAAAGATTTCACGAAATTAACTTCGCGTATAGCGAAATTCGCGTATGTCGATTAAGTTTTTCGATAAAAATCATATGAAAACGCCTATTTAAACATAGCAAACACGTTATATTCTTGTTATATTCTTTATTCTGCTTCGATAGAATATAAAATCAATGAAATTGAACGAGATATCTACTTTTCGTTTTTCGACGATACGCGAATATGAGCGAAAAATCGTATATACGAACGAAACAATGTTAAAACTTAGATTCCAATATAAAATAGATGTTTGACCTTATGAAATGCAATGTTCTGCATCGATTGGTAACATTTCTCAAACTGTGGCTCAAGTATTACTAAAGATTTCGCGAAATTAACTTCGCGTATAGCGAAATTCGCGTATGCCGATTACGTTTTTCGATAAAAATCATATGAAAACGCCTATTTAAACATAGTAAAAACGTTATATTCTTGTTATATTCTTTATTCTGCATCGATAGAATTTAAAATCAATGAAATTGAACGAGATTTCAACTTTTCGTTTTTCGACGATACGCGTATATGAGCGAAAAATCGTATATGCGATGCTAAACAATGTTAAAACTTAGATTCCAATATAAAATAGATGTTTGATCTTATGAAATGCAATGTTCTGCATCGGTTAGTAACATTTCTCAAACTGTGGCTCAAGTATTACTAAAGATTTCACAAATTTAACTTCGCATATAGCGAAATTCGCGTATGTCGATTACGTTTATCGATAAAAATCATATGAAAACGACTATTTATACATAGCAAAAACGTTATTTTCTTGTTATATTCTTTATTCTTCATCGATAGAATATAAAATCAATGAAATTGAACGAGATATCAACTTTTCGTTTTTCGACGATACGCGTATATGAGCGAAAAATCGTATATACGAACGAAACAATGTTAAAACTTAGATTCCAATATAAAATAGATGTTTGATCTTATGAAATGCAATGTTCTGCATCGATTGGTAACATTTCTCAAACTGTGGCTCAAGTATTACTAAAGATTTCGCGAAATTAACTTCGCGTATAGCGAAATTCGCGTATGCCGGTTACGTTTTTCGATAAAAATCATATGAAAACGCCTATTTAAACATAGTAAAAACGTTATATTCTTGTTATATTCTTTATTCTGCATCGATAGAATATAAAATCAATGAAATTGAACGAGATTTCAACTTTTCGTTTTTCGACGATACGCGTATATGAGCGAAAAATCGTATATACGATGCGAAACAATGTTAAAACTTCGATTCCAATATAAAATAGATGTTTGATCTTATGAAATGCAATGTTCTGCATCGATTGGTAACATTTTTCAAACTGTGGCGCAACTATTATTAAAGCTTTCACGAAATTAACTTCGCGTATAGCGAAATTCGCGTATGTCGGTTAAGTTTTTCGATAAAAATCATATGAAAACGCCTATTTAAACATAGCAAACACGTTATATTCTTGTTATATTCTATATTCTGCATCGATAGAATATGAAATCAATGAAATTGAACGAGATTTCAACTTTTCGTTTTTCGACGATACGCGTATATGAGCGAAAAATCGTATATACGATGCGAAACAATGTTAAAACTTTGATTCCAATATAAAATAGATGTTTGATCTTATGAAATGCAATGTTCTGCATCGATTGGTAACATTTCTCAAACTGTGGCTCAAGTATTACTAAAGATTTCACGAAATTAACTTCGCGTATAGCGAAATTCGCGTATGTCGATTAAGTTTTTCGATAAAAATCATATGAAAACGCCTATTTAAACATAGTAAAAACGTTATATTCTTGTTATATTCTTTATTCTGCATCGATAGAATATAAAATCAATGAAATTGAACGAGATTTCAACTTTTCGTTTTTCGACGATACGCGTATATGAGCGAAAAATCGTATATACGAAGCGAAACAATGTTAAAACTTAGATTCCAATATAAAATAGATGTTTGATCTTATGAAATGCAATGTTCTGCATCGATTGGTAACATTTCTCAAACTGTGGCTCAAGTATTACTAAAGATTTCACGAAATTAACTTCGCGTATAGCGAAATTCGCGTATGTCGATTAAGTTTTTCGATAAAAATCATATGAAAACGCCTATTTAAACATAGCAAACACGTTATATTCTTGTTATATTCTTTATTCTGCTTCGATAGAATATAAAATCAATGAAATTGAACGAGATATCTACTTTTCGTTTTTCGACGATACGCGTATATGAGCGAAAAATCGTATATACGATGCGAAACAATG
This sequence comes from Vespa crabro, assembly GCF_910589235.1. Lineage (NCBI taxonomy): Eukaryota > Metazoa > Arthropoda > Insecta > Hymenoptera > Vespidae > Vespa > Vespa crabro. The sequence goes on from NC_060955.1 coordinate 11,043,223, forward strand.
TTAAAACTTTGATTCCAATATAAAATAGATGTTTGATCTTATGAAATGCAATGTTCTGCATCGATTGGTATCATTTTTCAAACTGTGGCTCAAGTATTTCTAAAGATTTCACGAAATTAACTTCGCGTATAGCGAAATTCGCGTATGTCGATTAAGTTTTTCGATAAAAATCATATGAAAACGCCTTTTTAAACATAGCAAACACGTTATATTCTTGTTATATTCTTTATTCTGCATCGATAGAATATAAAATCAATGAAATTGAACGAGATTTCAACTTTTCGTTTTTCGACGATACGCGTATATGAGCGAAAAATCGTATATACGATGCGAAACAATGTTAAAACTTAGATTCCAATATAAAATAGATGTTTGATCTTATGAAATGCAATGTTCTGCATCGATTGGTAACATTTCTCAAACTGTGGCTCAAGTATTACTAAAGATTTCACGAAATTAACTTCGCGTATAGCGAAATTCGCGTATGTCGATTAAGTTTTTCGATAAAAATCATATGAAAACGCCTATTTAAACATAGCAAACACGTTATATTCTTGTTATATTCTTTATTCTGCTTCGATAGAATATAAAATCAATGAAATTGAACGAGATATCTACTTTTCGTTTTTCGACGATACGCGTATATGAGCGAAAAATCGTATATACGATGCGAAACAATGTTAAAACTTTGATTCCAATATAAAATAGATGTTTGATCTTATGAAATGCAATGTTCTGCATCGATTGGTATCATTTTTCAAACTGTGGCTCAAGTATTTCTAAAGATTTCACGAAATTAACTTCGCGTATAGCGAAATTCGCGTATGTCGATTAAGTTTTTCGATAAAAATCATATGAAAACGCCTATTTAAACATAGCAAACACGTTATATTCTTGTTATATTCTTTATTCTGCATCGATAGAATATAAAATCAATGAAATTGAACGAGATTTCAACTTTTCGTTTTTCGACGATACGCGTATATGAGCGAAAAATCGTATATACGATGCGAAACAATGTTAAAACTTAGATTCCAATATAAAATAGATGTTTGATCTTATGAAATGCAATGTTCTGCATCGATTGGTAACATTTCTCAAACTGTGGCTCAAGTATTACTAAAGATTTCACGAAATTAACTTCGCGTATAGCGAAATTCGCGTATGTCGATTAAGTTTTTCGATAAAAATCATATGAAAACGCCTATTTAAACATAGCAAACACGTTATATTCTTGTTATATTCTTTATTTTGCATCGATAGAATATAAAATCAATGAAATTGAACGAGATATCTACTTTTTGATTTTCGACGATACGCGTATATGAGCGAAAAATCGTATATACGATGCGAAACAATGTTAAAACTTTGATTCCAATATAAAATAGATGTTTGATCTTATGAAATGCAATGTTCTGCATCGATTGGTATCATTTTTCAAACTGTGGCTCAAGTATTACTAAAGATTTCACGAAATTAACTTCCCGTATAGCGAAATTCGCGTATGCCGATTACGTTTTTCGATAAAAATCATATGAAAACGCCTATTTAAACATAGTAAAAACGTTATCTTCTTGTTATATTCTTTATTCTGCATCGATAGAATATAAAATCAATGAAATTGAAGGAGATTTCAACTTTTCGTTTTTCGACGATACGCGTATATGAGCGAAAAATCGTATATGCGATGCGAAACAATGTTAAAACTTAGATTCCAATATAAAATAGATGTTTGATCTTATGAAATGCAATGTTCTGCATCGATTGGTAACATTTCTCAAACTGTGGCTCAAGTATTACTAAAGATTTCACAAATTTAACTTCGCATATAGCGAAATTCGGGTATGTCGATTACGTTTTTCGATAAAAATCATATGAAAACGACTATTTATACATAGCAAAAACGTTATTTTCTTGTTATATTCTTTATTCTTCATCGATAGAATATAAAATCAATGAAATTGAACGAGATATCAACTTTTCGTTTTTCGACGATACGCGTATATGAGCGAAAAATCGTATATACGAACGAAACAATGTTAAAACTTAGATTCCAATATAAAATAGATGTTTGATCTTATGAAATGCAATGTTCTGCATCGATTGGTAACATTTCTCAAACTGTGGCTCAAGTATTACTAAAGATTTCGCGAAATTAACTTCGCGTATAGCGAAATTCGCGTATGCCGGTTACGTTTTTCGATAAAAATCATATGAAAACGCCTATTTAAACATAGTAAATACGTTATATTCTTGTTATATTCTTTATTCTGCATCGATAGAATATAAAATCAATGAAATTGAACGAGATTTCAACTTTTCGTTTTTCGACGATACGCGTATATGAGCGAAAAATCGTATATACGATGCGAAACAATGTTAAAACTTCGATTCCAATATAAAATAGATGTTTGATCTTATGAAATGCAATGTTCTGCATCGATTGGTAACATTTTTCAAACTGTGGCGCAACTATTACTAAAGATTTCACGAAATTAACTTCGCGTATAGCGAAATTCGCGTATGTCGGTTAAGTTTTTCGATAAAAATCATATGAAAACGCCTATTTAAACATAGCAAACACGTTATATTCTTGTTATATTCTTTATTCTGCATCGATAGAATATAAAATCAATGAAATTGAACGAGATATCTACTTTTTGTTTTTCGACGATACGCGTATATGAGCGAAAAATCGTATATACGATGCGAAACAATGTTAAAACTTTGATTCCAATATAAAATAGATGTTTGATCTTATGAAATGCAATGTTCTGCATCGATTGGTATCATTTTTCAAACTGTGGCTCAAGTATTACTAAAGATTTCACGAAATTAACTTCCCGTATAGCGAAATTCGCGTATGCCGATTACGTTTTTCGATAAAAATCATATGAAAACGCCTATTTAAACATAGTAAAAACGTTATCTTCTTGTTATATTCTTTATTCTGCATCGATAGAATATAAAATCAATGAAATTGAAGGAGATTTCAACTTTTCGTTTTTCGACGATACGCGTATATGAGCGAAAAATCGTATATGCGATGCGAAACAATGTTAAAACTTAGATTCCAATATAAAATAGATGTTTGATCTTATGAAATGCAATGTTCTGCATCGATTGGTAACATTTCTCAAACTGTGGCTCAAGTATTACTAAAGATTTCGCGAAATTAACTTCGCGTATAGCGAAATTCGCGTATGCCGGTTACGTTTTTCGATAAAAATCATATGAAAACGCCTATTTAAACATAGTAAATACGTTATATTCTTGTTATATTCTTTATTCTGCATCGATAGAATATAAAATCAATGAAATTGAACGAGATTTCAACTTTTCGTTTTTCGACGATACGCGTATATGAGCGAAAAATCGTATATACGATGCGAAACAATGTTAAAACTTCGATTCCAATATAAAATAGATGTTTGATCTTATGAAATGCAATGTTCTGCATCGATTGGTAACATTTTTCAAACTGTGGCGCAACTATTATTAAAGCTTTCACGAAATTAACTTCGCGTATAGCGAAATTCGCGTATGTCGGTTAAGTTTTTCGATAAAAATCATATGAAAACGCCTATTTAAACATAGCAAACACGTTATATTCTTGTTATATTCTTTATTCTGCATCGATAGAATATAAAATCAATGAAATTGAACGAGATTTCAACTTTTCGTTTTTCGACGATACGCGTATATGAGCGAAAAATCGTATAAACGATGCGAAACAATGTTAAAACTTTGATTCCAATATAAAATAGATGTTTGATCTTATGAAATGCAACGTTCTGAATCGATTGGTAACATTTTTCAAACTGTGGCGCAAGTATTACTAAAGATTTCACGAAATTAACTTCGCGTATAGCGAAATTCGCGTATGTCGTTTAAGTTTTTGGATAAAAATCATATGAAAACGCCTATATAAACATAGCAAACACGTTATATTCTTGTTATATTCTTTATTCTGCATCGATAGAATATAAAATCAATGAAATTGAACGAGATATCTACTTTTCGTTTTTCGACGATACGCGTATATGAGCGAAAAATCTCATATACGAACGAAACAATGTTAAAACTTCGATTCCAATATAAAATAGATGTTTGATCTTATGAAATGCAATTTTCTGCATCGATTGGTAAAATTTTTCAAATTGTGGCGCAACTATTACTAAAGATTTCACGAAATTAACTTCGCGTATAGCGAAATTCGCGTATGTCGGTTAAGTTTTTCGATAAAAATCATATGAAAACGCCTATTTAAACATAGCAAACACGTTATATTCTTGTTATATTCTATATTCTGCATCGATAGAATATGAAATCAATGAAATTGAACGAGATTTCAACTTTTCGTTTTTCGACGATACGCGTATATGAGCGAAAAATCGTATATACGATGCGAAACAATGTTAAAACTTTGATTCCAATATAAAATAGATGTTTGATCTTATGAAATGCAATGTTCTGCATCGATTGGTAACATTTCTCAAACTGTGGCTCAAGTATTACTAAAGATTTCACGAAATTAACTTCGCGTATAGCGAAATTCGCGTATGTCGATTAAGTTTTTCGATAAAAATCATATGAAAACGCCTATTTAAACATAGCAAACACGTTATATTCTTGTTATATTCTTTATTCTGCTTCGATAGAATATAAAATCAATGAAATTGAACGAGATATCTACTTTTCGTTTTTCGACGATACGCGTATATGAGCGAAAAATCGTATATACGATGCGAAACAATGTTAAAACTTTGATTCCAATATAAAATAGATGTTTGATCTTATGAAATGCAATGTTCTGCATCGATTGGTATCATTTTTCAAACTGTGGCTCAAGTATTTCTAAAGATTTCACGAAATTAACTTCGCGTATAGCGAAATTCGCGTATGCCGATTACGTTTTTCGATAAAAATCATATGAAAACGCCTATTTAAACATAGTAAAAACGTTATCTTCTTGTTATATTCTTTATTCTGCATCGATAGAATATAAAATCAATGAAATTGAAGGAGATTTCAACTTTTCGTTTTTCGACGATACGCGTATATGAGCGAAAAATCGTATATGCGATGCGAAACAATGTTAAAACTTAGATTCCAATATAAAATAGATGTTTGATCTTATGAAATGCAATGTTCTGCATCGATTGGTAACATTTCTCAAACTGTGGCTCAAGTATTACTAAAGATTTCGCGAAATTAACTTCGCGTATAGCGAAATTCGCGTATGCCGGTTACGTTTTTCGATAAAAATCATATGAAAACGCCTATTTAAACATAGTAAATACGTTATATTCTTGTTATATTCTTTATTCTGCATCGATAGAATATAAAATCAATGAAATTGAACGAGATTTCAACTTTTCGTTTTTCGACGATACGCGTATATGAGCGAAAAATCGTATATACGATGCGAAACAATGTTAAAACTTCGATTCCAATATAAAATAGATGTTTGATCTTATGAAATGCAATGTTCTGCATCGATTGGTAACATTTTTCAAACTGTGGCGCAACTATTATTAAAGCTTTCACGAAATTAACTTCGCGTATAGCGAAATTCGCGTATGTCGGTTAAGTTTTTCGATAAAAATCATATGAAAACGCCTATTTAAACATAGCAAACACGTTATATTCTTGTTATATTCTTTATTCTGCATCGATAGAATATAAAATCAATGAAATTGAACGAGATTTCAACTTTTCGTTTTTCGACGATACGCGTATATGAGCGAAAAATCGTATATACGATGCGAAACAATGTTAAAACTTTGATTCCAATATAAAATAGATGTTTGATCTTATGAAATGCAACGTTCTGAATCGATTGGTAACATTTTTCAAACTGTGGCGCAAGTATTACTAAAGATTTCACGAAATTAACTTCGCGTATAGCGAAATTCGCGTATGTCGTTTAAGTTTTTGGATAAAAATCATATGAAAACGCCTATATAAACATAGCAAACACGTTATATTCTTGTTATATTCTTTATTCTGCATCGATAGAATATAAAATCAATGAAATTGAACGAGATATCTACTTTTCGTTTTTCGACGATACGCGTATATGAGCGAAAAATCTCATATACGAACGAAACAATGTTAAAACTTCGATTCCAATATAAATTAGATGTTTGATCTTATGAAATGCAATTTTCTGCATCGATTGGTAAAATTTTTCAAATTGTGGCGCAACTATTACTAAAGATTTCACGAAATTAACTTCGCGTATAGCGAAATTCGCGTATGTCGGTTAAGTTTTTCGATAAAAATCATATGAAAACGCCTATTTAAACATAGCAAACACGTTATATTCTTGTTATATTCTATATTCTGCATCGATAGAATATGAAATCAATGAAATTGAACGAGATTTCAACTTTTCGTTTTTCGACGATACGCGTATATGAGCGAAAAATCGTATATACGATGCGAAACAATGTTAAAACTTTGATTCCAATATAAAATAGATGTTTGATCTTATGAAATGCAATGTTCTGCATCGATTGGTAACATTTCTCAAACTGTGGCTCAAGTATTACTAAAGATTTCACGAAATTAACTTCGCGTATAGCGAAATTCGCGTATGTCGATTAAGTTTTTCGATAAAAATCATATGAAAACGCCTATTTAAACATAGCAAACACGTTATATTCTTGTTATATTCTTTATTCTGCTTCGATAGAATATAAAATCAATGAAATTGAACGAGATATCTACTTTTCGTTTTTCGACGATACGCGTATATGAGCGAAAAATCGTATATACGATGCGAAACAATGTTAAAACTTTGATTCCAATATAAAATAGATGTTTGATCTTATGAAATGCAATGTTCTGCATCGATTGGTATCATTTTTCAAACTGTGGCTCAAGTATTTCTAAAGATTTCACGAAATTAACTTCGCGTATAGCGAAATTCGCGTATGTCGATTAAGTTTTTCGATAAAAATCATATGAAAACGCCTATTTCAACATAGCAAACACGTTATATTCTTGTTATATTCTTTATTCTGCATCGATAGAATATAAAATCAATGAAATTGAACGAGATATCAACTTTTCGTTTTTCGACGATACGCGTATATGAGCGAAAAATCGTATATACGAACGAAACAATGTTAAAACTTAGATTCCAATATAAAATAGATGTTTGACCTTATGAAATGCAATGTTCTGCATCGATTGGTAACATTTCTCAAACTGTGGCTCAAGTATTACTAAAGATTTCGCGAAATTAACTTCGCGTATAGCGAAATTCGCGTATGCCGATTACGTTTTTCGATAAAAATCATATGAAAACGCCTATTTAAACATAGTAAAAACGTTATATTCTTGTTATATTCTTTATTCTGCATCGATAGAATTTAAAATCAATGAAATTGAACGAGATTTCAACTTTTCGTTTTTCGACGATACGCGTATATGAGCGAAAAATCGTATATACGATGCGAAACAATGTTAAAACTTTGATTCCAATATAAAATAGATGTTTGATCTTATGAAATGCAATGTTCTGCATCGATTGGTAACATTTTTCAAACTGTGGCGCAAGTATTACAAAAGATTTCACGAAATTAACTTCGCGTATAGCGAAATTCGCGTATGCCGATTTCGTTTTTCGATAAAAATCATATGAAAACGCCTATTTAAACATAGTAAAAACGTTATATTCTTGTTATATTCTTTATTCTGCATCGATAGAATATAAATCAATGAAATTGAACGAGATTTCAACTTTTTGTTTTTCGACGATACGCGTATATGAGCGAAAAATCGTATATACGAAGCGAAACAATGTTAAAACTTAGATTCCAATATAAAATAGATGTTTGATCTTATGAAATGCAATGTTCTGCATCGATTGGTAACATTTCTCAAACTGTGGCTCAAGTATTACTAAAGATTTCACGAAATTAACTTCTCGTATAGCGAAATTCGCGTATGTCGATTAAGTTTTTCGATAAAAATCATATGAAAACGCCTATTTAAACATAGCAAACACGTTATATTCTTGTTATATTCTTTATTCTGCATCGATAGAATATAAAATCAATGAAATTGAACGAGATTTCAACTTTTCGTTTTTCGACGATACGCGTATATGAGCGAAAAATCGTATATACGATGCGAAACAATGTTAAAACTTAGATTCCAATATAAAATAGATGTTTGATCTTATGAAATGCAATGTTCTGCATCGATTGGTAACATTTCTCAAACTGTGGCTCAAGTATTACTAAAGATTTCACGAAATTAACTTCGCGTATAGCGAAATTCGCGTATGTCGATTAAGTTTTTCGATAAAAATCATATGAAAACGCCTATTTAAACATAGCAAACACGTTATATTCTTGTTATGTTCTTTATTTTGCATCGATAGAATATAAAATCAATGAAATTGAACGAGATATCTACTTTTTGATTTTCGACGATACGCGTATATGAGCGAAAAAATCGTATATACGATGCGAAACAATGTTAAACTTTGATTCCAATATAAAATAGATGTTTGATCTTATGAAATGCAATGTTCTGCATCGATTGGTATCATTTTTCAAACTGTGGCTCAAGTATTACTAAAGATTTCACGAAATTAACTTCCCGTATAGCGAAATTCGCGTATGCCGATTACGTTTTTCGATAAAAATCATATGAAAACGCCTATTTAAACATAGTAAAAACGTTATCTTCTTGTTATATTCTTTATTCTGCATCGATAGAATATAAAATCAATGAAATTGAAGGAGATTTCAACTTTTCGTTTTTCGACGATACGCGTATATGAGCGAAAAATCGTATATGCGATGCGAAACAATGTTAAAACTTAGATTCCAATATAAAATAGATGTTTGATCTTATGAAATGCAATGTTCTGCATCGATTGGTAACATTTCTCAAACTGTGGCTCAAGTATTACTAAAGATTTCACAAATTTAACTTCGCATATAGCGAAATTCGGGTATGTCGATTACGTTTTTCGATAAAAATCATATGAAAACGACTATTTATACATAGCAAAAACGTTATTTTCTTGTTATATTCTTTATTCTTCATCGATAGAATATAAAATCAATGAAATTGAACGAGATATCAACTTTTCGTTTTTCGACGATACGCGTATATGAGCGAAAAATCGTATATACGAACGAAACAATGTTAAAACTTAGATTCCAATATAAAATAGATGTTTGATCTTATGAAGTGCAATGTTCTGCATCGATTGGTAACATTTCTCAAACTGTGGCTCAAGTATTACTAAAGATTTCGCGAAATTAACTTCGCGTATAGCGAAATTCGCGTATGCCGGTTACGTTTTTCGATAAAAATCATATGAAAACGCCTATTTAAACATAGTAAATACGTTATATTCTTGTTATATTCTTTATTCTGCATCGATAGAATATAAAATCAATGAAATTGAACGAGATTTCAACTTTTCGTTTTTCGACGATACGCGTATATGAGCGAAAAATCGTATATACGATGCGAAACAATGTTAAAACTTCGATTCCAATATAAAATAGATGTTTGATCTTATGAAATGCAATGTTCTGCATCGATTGGTAACATTTTTCAAACTGTGGCGCAACTATTACTAAAGATTTCACGAAATTAACTTCGCGTATAGCGAAATTCGCGTATGTCGGTTAAGTTTTTCGATAAAAATCATATGAAAACGCCTATTTAAACATAGCAAACACGTTATATTCTTGTTATATTCTTTATTCTGCATCGATAGAATATAAAATCAATGAAATTGAACGAGATATCTACTTTTTGTTTTTCGACGATACGCGTATATGAGCGAAAAATCGTATATACGATGCGAAACAATGTTAAAACTTTGATTCCAATATAAAATAGATGTTTGATCTTATGAAATGCAATGTTCTGCATCGATTGGTATCATTTCTCAAACTGTGGCTCAAGTATTACTAAAGATTTCACGAAATTAACTTCCCGTATAGCGAAATTCGCGTATGCCGATTACGTTTTTCGATAAAAATCATATGAAAACGCCTATTTAAACATAGTAAAAACGTTATCTTCTTGTTATATTCTTTATTCTGCATCGATAGAATATAAAATCAAATGAAATTGAAGGAGATTTCAACTTTTCGTTTTTCGACGATACGCGTATATGAGCGAAAAATCGTATATGCGATGCGAAACAATGTTAAAACTTAGATTCCAATATAAAATAGATGTTGGATCTTATGAAATGCAATGTTCTGCATCGATTGGTAACATTTCTCAAACTGTGGCTCAAGTATTACTAAAGATTTCGCGAAATTAACTTCGCGTATAGCGAAATTCGCGTATGCCGGTTACGTTTTTCGATAAAAATCATATGAAAACGCCTATTTAAACATAGTAAATACGTTATATTCTTGTTATATTCTTTATTCTGCATCGATAGAATATAAAATCAATGAAATTGAACGAGATTTCAACTTTTCGTTTTTCGACGATACGCGTATATGAGCGAAAAATCGTATATACGATGCGAAACAATGTTAAAACTTTGATTCCAATATAAAATAGATGTTTGATCTTATGAAATGCAACGTTCTGAATCGATTGGTAACATTTTTCAAACTGTGGCGCAAGTATTACTAAGATTTCACGAAATTAACTTCGCGTATAGCGAAATTCGCGTATGTCGATTAAGTTTTTCGATAAAAATCATATGAAAACGCCTATTTAAACATAGCAAACACGTTATATTCTTGTTATATTCTTTATTCTGCATCGATAGAATATAAAATCAATGAAATTGAACGAGATTTCAACTTTTCGTTTTTCGACGATGCGCGTATATGAGCGAAAAATCGTATATACGATGCGAAACAATGTTAAAACTTTGATTCCAATATAAAATAGATGTTTGATCTTATGAAATGCAATGTTCTGCATCGATTGGTAACATTTCTCAAACTGTGGCTCAAGTATTACTAAAGATTTCACGAAATTAACTTCGCGTATAGCGAAATTCGCGTATGTCGATTAAGTTTTTCGATAAAAATCATATGAAAACGCCTATTTAAACATAGCAAACACGTTATATTCTTGTTATATTCTTTATTCTGCTTCGATAGAATATAAAATCAATGAAATTGAACGAGATATCTACTTTTCGTTTTCGACGATACGCGTATATGAGCGAAAAATCGTATATACGATGCGAAACAATGTTAAAACTTAGATTCCAATATAAAATAGATGTTTGACCTTATGAAATGCAATGTTCTGCATCGATTGGTAACATTTTTCAAACTGTGGCGCAAGTATTACAAAAGATTTCACGAATTTAACTTCGCGTATAGCGAAATTCGCGTATGTCGATTAAGTTTTTCGATAAAAATCATATGAAAAAGCCTATTTAAACATAGCAAACACGTTATATTCTTGTTATATTCTTTATTCTGCTTCGATAGAATATAAAATCAATGAAATTGAACGAGATATCTACTTTTCGTTTTTCGACGATACGCGTATATGAGCGAAAAATCGTATATACGATGCGAAACAATGTTAAAACTTTGATTCCAATATAAAATAGATGTTTGATCTTATGAAATGCAATGTTCTGCATCGATTGGTAACATTTTTCAAACTGTGGCTCAAGTATTACTAAAGATTTCACAAATTTAACTTCGCATATAGCGAAATTCGGGTATGTCGATTACGTTTTTCGATAAAAATCATATGAAAACGACTATTTATACATAGCAAAAACGTTATTTTCTTGTTATATTCTTTATTCTTCATCGATAGAATATAAAATCAATGAAATTGAACGAGATATCAACTTTTCGTTTTTCGACGATACGCGTATATGAGCGAAAAATCGTATATACGAACGAAACAATGTTAAAACTTAGATTCCAATATAAAATAGATGTTTGATCTTATGAAGTGCAATGTTCTGCATCGATTGGTAACATTTCTCAAACTGTGGCTCAAGTATTACTAAAGATTTCGCGAAATTAACTTCGCGTATAGCGAAATTCGCGTATGTCGATTAAGTTTTTCGATAAAAATCATATGAAAACGCCTATTTAAACATAGCAAACACGTTATATTCTTGTTATATTCTTTATTCTGCTTCGATAGAATATAAAATCAATGAAATTGAACGAGATATCTACTTTTCGTTTTCGACGATACGCGTATATGAGCGAAAAATCGTATATACGATGCGAAACAATGTTAAAACTTAGATTCCAATATAAAATAGATGTTTGACCTTATGAAATGCAATGTTCTGCATCGATTGGTAACATTTTTCAAACTGTGGCGCAAGTATTACAAAAGATTTCACGAATTTAACTTCGCGTATAGCGAAATTCGCGTATGTCGATTAAGTTTTTCGATAAAAATCATATGAAAAAGCCTATTTAAACATAGCAAACACGTTATATTCTTGTTATATTCTTTATTCTGCTTCGATAGAATATAAAATCAATGAAATTGAACGAGATATCTACTTTTCGTTTTTCGACGATACGCGTATATGAGCGAAAAATCGTATATACGATGCGAAACAATGTTAAAACTTTGATTCCAATATAAAATAGATGTTTGATCTTATGAAATGCAATGTTCTGCATCGATTGGTAACATTTTTCAAACTGTGGCGCTAGTATTACAAAAGATTTCACGAATTTAACTTCGCGTATAGCGAAATTCGCGTATGTCGGTTAAGTTTTTCGATAAAAATCATATGAAAACGCCTATTTAAACATATCAAACACGTTATATTCTTGTTATATTCTTTATTCTGCATCGATAGAATATAAAATCAATGAAATTGAACGAGATTCCAACTTTTCGTTTTTCGACGATACGCGTATATGAGCGAAAAATCGTATATACGATGCGAAACAATGTTAAAACTTTGATTCCAATATAAAATAGATGTTTGATCTTATGAAATGCAATGTTCTGCATCGATTGGTATCATTTTTCAAACTGTGGCTCAAGTATTTCTAAAGATTTCACGAAATTAACTTCGCGTATAGCGAAATTCGCGTATGTCGATTAAGTTTTTCGACAAAAATCATATGAAAACGCCTATTTAAACATAGCAAACACGTTATATTCTTGTTATATTCTTTATTCTGCATCGATAGAATATAAAATCAATGAAATTGAACGAGATATCAACTTTTCGTTTTTCGACGATACGCGTATATGAGCGAAAAATCGTATATACGAACGAAACAATGTTAAAACTTAGATTCCAATATAAAATAGATGTTTGACCTTATGAAATGCAATGTTCTGCATCGATTGGTAACATTTCTCAAACTGTGGCTCAAGTATTACTAAAGATTTCGCGAAATTAACTTCGCGTATAGCGAAATTCGCGTATGCCGATTACGTTTTTCGATAAAAATCATATGAAAACGCCTATTTAAACATAGTAAAAACGTTATATTCTTGTTATATTCTTTATTCTGCATCGATAGAATATAAAATCAATGAAATTGAAAGAGATTTCAACTTTTCGTTTTTCGACGATACGCGTATATGAGCGAAAAATCGTATATACGATGCGAAACAATGTTAAAACTTAGATTCCAATATAAAATAGATGTTTGATCTTATGAAATGCAATGTTCTGCATCGATTGGTAACATTTCTCAAACTGTGGCTCAAGTATTACTAAAGATTTCACGAAATTAACTTCGCGTATAGCGAAATTCGCGTATGTCGATTAAGTTTTTCGATAAAAATCATATGAAAACGCCTATTTAAACATAGCAAACACGTTATATTCTTGTTATATTCTTTATTCTGCATCGATAGAATATAAAATCAATGAAATTGAACGAGATTCCAACTTTTCGTTTTTCGACGATACGCGTATATGAGCGAAAAATCGTATATACGATGCGAAACAATGTTAAAACTTTGATTCCAATATAAAATAGATGTTTGATCTTATGAAATGCAATGTTCTGCATCGATTGGTATCATTTTTCAAACTGTGGCTCAAGTATTTCTAAAGATTTCA